>NW_010178331.1:77087-146240 GCF_000695765.1 Mesitornis unicolor | reverse complement strand
ATTATATTTATACCTTCTTGCAGGACAGAGAAAAGGCAATTTGGACAGAAGGATCTTTGAAAATGTGAGTACTGTACCAGTTCAGAACATAAAGATCATGTGCCTCTCCTAATACAAGTGAACAACAAGGTGAGGAAAAATCCTTTTCTTCATTTACTCTACAAAAAGCCATTGTCTAGTTTGTGCAAATCCACTTGTACTCTAATTACGCATTTGCATCAAGTACTGTAGAGGTGTTTGTGTCACAGAAGACTCATTTCAGTTACAATGAGGTAGTTTAAGAAAGAGAGAAACAGCACTGATGGTACCCAAATTAGACATTGCCCAGTTTTGCCAGGAGTCCTCTACTGTGACGGTCAAATATTATCTCACAAGGTGCCAAGTGAGTCTATCTTGCAACAGCAGAAAGTAGTAACAACAAACTTTACTTCTGATCTATTAATACTGAAACGTAAGGTGGCAGGAAATTCACAGTTTTTTAGTAATACCCCTGGAACAGAAAGATCCAGCCCACTATGAAAAATGTTTTCCTTGAATTGGTCGTTAGTAATCTCATTCTTTTCAAAATGAAAAATGACTGTAATATGCACACGATATTAGGAACTAAGGCAAGTGAGTACAGATTTTCCATGAATGTTATATTTGTTTTTTGACTTACTGCCGAACAAAGGTCCAAAACTACTTTTCTCTCTGGTACTTTTTTTTTTCTTTTGGCATTGAAAGATAGCAGGGTAAAGATGATGAAGATGTTCATTCACACATCCCACTGACGTTCATTCCTTTTCTTACTCCTGTCGATGTTTTAGAAAAAGTCTAAAGAAATTCTTTTGGTTTAATTTATATGCCCTTCCTATGCCTGTATACTGCCAGTTTAGATACGTCACCTGTAATAACAATGAAAAATTGCTGTGTGCCTCATGCTCTATTTTTTTTCCAACTGCTTTAGAAGCTCTCTCCAGCTACCATAAGGGAGTTCAGCTCTGAGTAGTAACAAATCTAATTTAACTTCACTAAATCACAGTTTTTTCATCTAATAGCTATTCTGTACAGCCCGGAAAACTCATTAATGTAAAGACTCTCCAGTCTAGTTCATGTCTTTTATGGGAATGAACTAGATTACCAAACAGAATGCATTTCTTAAAAAGACAGCTTAAAGACATTCTCAACTACAATTGTCAGTACTACACAATTATTGACACAAGCAGTACCTTTGTGCTGCTCCTTGTAGCACCCTGAAGAATCAAGTGTGCTTAACAATACTGAGTGACATACAGAGAAATTTAAAACAAAGACAACCAGTAATGCTCAGTCTGGAGGTGAGCTCGGTTACTTGAATTACTCAAGAGGCAGCAGCACATACTTTCATTTACTACTCTGAGGAGTGACACTGGCTAGACTGACAGTCAAAAGTCATTAGCACCTTAACATGTCATCATTTAAATTCTAAGTTAACTAAGTAGACAGCAGCTCCTGCTTCCTTCCATCCTGATACAAAAATTGTGTCTCACTAATGTGAACCTTAGGATAGCTCATAGCAAAAACTGGATACCTGGGTCTTGCCTATAAGGCCAAAGTTACTTTGCCTGGTGTGTCAAAAATAACAATTGAACGTCTGTGGTGTAAAGCCCTTAAATTATAGAATTCTTCTGAGAAGCAAAAAAGAAAAATGAGGAAAGTAGAGCCAAATGTGGAGGAAAGAAAGGAGGTGATCACCAGAAGAAACAAGTTTTCTGGGAGTGACTAAAGAGAATCAGTTTATGCTTTGGAACAAAAGAAAGATTTTTTTTTTTTCTCATTTTTGCTGAAGATGAAGAGGAGAGATATGCTTTGAATATGCTAAAGAACAGGACAATTTATTTCAATATAATCTTCCTGACACTTGCCCATTTCCAAAGCATACCCATTTTTAGTGTGGTAGGAGCAAGATTTTAAAAGCAGATCAATGTTGGGCATAACATGACAGCATACATTACTGAAGGAGCAACAAGACAAGCCAAGGATAAAGTAATCTTGGCTAGAAGTGAACTAGGACTATGGACTTACAACAATATACATACACACAAGGACTATACCCCAAATTCTGAACTATCAGTGGCTACAATAACCATGGAATTTTGCAATGGATGAAGACCAATTTGTTAAATGTTTACAAAGCCTTACAGTAAATAAATGAATATTTCCAAAGAAGTCAAAAGGACTAAAGTATACAACAGAAGAGTTGACAATTCATCTTTCTTAATTTTGAATGTCTACCATGTAGACATTTACAGCTGAACTAGTCACCACTGTGACTAATAGAAGCCTAGTCAATACATTTAATAGTGCCTAGAGCACAAATACTCTCACTGTAAGTAAGGAATACATCCAAGATAGGGTGATTAATTCAATCTGCAAGTCCCTATCTTCCCCATAGATGTCAACAATACAGGCACTTTCATCTGATATAGTCATCTGAGGGGATCTTTACAGTCAATGGAGTATAGAGTTGGTATTGACTATATTGAACTAATAAGTTGAGTTCTAGGACATAGTTTTGTCTTCTTAAAGTGAATATCAAAAGCAGATGTGCCATTGAAGTGTCTAGTCCTCTCCACTGGATATTTTCATCCCAGCACTGATAACAGTCTCTCAGTTCACTAAGTCAACATTCAAGTAAACCAGAAAAAATGCTCAGGTGCTGAATCCTTCCTCCAGAAGTAGAAATGGCTTACTGACTACGATAAAAGTATTGTATCTGATTGCTATTACATAGCAAGAAGTTCTACTATGATGAATACACATCGTGGTCATGTCTGCCTTGAGCAGCCTGCTTAACTACTAAACTAAACAACTAAACCATATATTTCAGTAAAGAACCACAACTTCACATAAATGTAATTTTAAAATTGTTTGGTTTTTTTTCACTTGCTCTACATGCAAATGCTTTTTTTATAGTGAGCTTCCCAAACATTAGCCTATCAACGGAGAAATCTCATCTTCTTTGCTTTCCAACCTAGAACACTCTGCAGATTTAATTCTGAATAGAGTCATGAATCGATCCCTTATTTGTATACCAAACTTACCACTTTGACTTTGACACAACATCAACATTTTCAAACAAGAAGGGCTGTCTAAATAAGTGCTAATGTTAGCAGTACACATTTTAAATGAATTTCTCATTCCCCCAGTTCCAAGTATATATGCTCCTTCATAATGATTTTGTGGTCATTACTAACTACTTTCCACCGGAAGATTTGATTTCCATTAGAACAGCAGTAACAGTAGCCTCTGCTGCTTTGAATGCTTGAGAAGTTCTGATATTCAGGGCTGATGTTTAGATAGAAGAAAACTTACATAAACAGTCAAGATGCTGTAGTATTTTACACTGAATGTACAATGAAATAAATATATGTAGCATGTAAAATTTAGAGACACTTCTGCATTCATATATGTGTAGTGCACATAACAGCAAACCATAAGAAATTGTCTTGGAATTGTCTTGTATTGATAGCATATCTGTATCAAGTTAAGGGGAATGAATAACTACGGATTAAGACCTATGCTTCTTTGGATAGACTGCTCCAGGTACCCTGGAGCTAAACCTAGCTCTGTTGTCTTTATATCACACAACATAGACTAACTATGCATGTTGATCCTAACTATGGCTTTTAAGATGTTTAACAAACCAAACAGTAGTAGTAATATTCAAGAGTTGCATTGCTAGTGGACAGAGAGGCAAAAATTAAAAAAAAATCAGGAGACAAAAAATGTGGACCACAATGTGTAATTTAAATCTATCACTGGAGGGTAGGAGTATTCATAATGGAAAAAGAGGTTTCTCATTCATAGCAAAACCCATTAGGTGACTTAGATATTTTACTTGCATTACCAGCAATAATTTAGGCAGCATATTTCTGTTCTGAGTGCAATGCTATTTCCTTATTTGCCAAATAGTTGAGAAGACTAATAAAATACAGTAGAAAACACAATCTAGAAAAGCTTAAAAAGAACCACTAGGAAAAGAAAGGCATAAAAAACAAGCCATCTTCAAAATTTATCAGATTAATATATGCTGGAAAATTTTATATCACAGCTCTGTCTCAAGTTTTACTGGTGCCTACTTTGGTTTAAAGAATGTATTCAATATGCAAGGCTGCAGGCTTGTGTGTTCAGTTTTAATTGAAGGAAATTCCACTAATTACTTATTAATCCAGTGCAGTGATTTTTCATATGTTTTTCTCATACAGAATAAATTCCCTGCCTTTAAAATTTTAATAGATGGAAGCTAGGCTGAGGAGATTGGTGAATATAAACAGATTCTTTCATACTCCTATCAGTGGTTCAAATCCAGAGAATGTTTCTGGGGACCAAGAGGAACCATCTGTTTAGAAGCCTACATGAAATGAGTTGATGATCTTAAATATAACCCCTAACAGGCGTATGTTCATCACCTACTTGATTGACAGATAGATGCTGATAGATAGCAGAGAACAAAAACTGACCTATTTTCACATCAAGCACTGAACCTAAAGAGCAAAGATGAAGTATATTGCTATGGCAATCAACAGAACTTTGCATTAATACTGCTTATAGTGAAACTGTTCTGCAAATAATAGAGAGATAATTTCAGTTGTCATCAATTGAGGTTGCTATGAACTATATTACATAATGGAATTGGAGTAAGGCACGGTCTGTTATTCTAATGTTTTTCACAAATGTTTTTCTATCCATGTAAAAATGCTTCTCTAGCTCAAAACAGTCAACTTCAAAATTTTATTGCAGTGGGCGAAAGCTGGTTGAATCTTGATACAAGATTTAATTTAAAATAGACTGACCTAAATTCAAACCATCTCATTCACTTTTCACAATAGATAGCTTTCTTCTAGTACAAATTGTTTGTCTCTCCATTTACATCCTTCCCAACTCTATTTTCCTTCTTTATACTGTTCTTGTAATTTACTCGCTGAACAAACCAGACTGTACTTTTACCACAAAAGTAGTCTATATCTTAATTTTTATTTAACCAGGTAGACAAAACTGCATAAACCTATTATTCCCCTCCCACATTCTAACAGTATGTGCAGTGTAGTGTCTGCACACTCAAAAAGAGTTAGCTCCCACCACCACCTTTTGATGAGAAGTCATGTTGTCACAGAGAATACTTTATGGATTTTTCCACTTCATCCACTTTTTCCACTTCATACACTTCTCACCAAGAAAGAAACTGTCTTCAGTATCAAACAGGCATTGGAATGGTGATAAAATCTAAGCCGTTCCACCTCACACCTTCACCTTTAAGATGCCATATCTGCAAAAATGACCATGAGGTCTCTAGGCAATTTTCCACCTGGACAGTTCATACAAATAATTGTTAGAGGCAACAGCATCCCATGGCTTTCTTGTAATTTCTTTTATTCTAATACAAAAAGGAAGATTTCAGTAATCATACATAACTGTAACATTCACACATGGCAGCAGTCCTGTAGAAAAACTGTAACTAAGCTTTGATTGAGTATCTGTGTCCTAAAACATCAATAAATGAAGACAGACTGGCAACAAAGGAACCTGTTACATGTTATTTGTAATGTGTGACATTACAAAACCATACTAATACTGTAGTGCCAGTTGTCAAAAGTGCCAGCAAGCCAGGCTTGATCCATATGATGTCCATTTTGTCTGCCCATGACTTGACAAAGTGTTGCAGCAACTTGGCAGAGCTGAAGTCATCCTCCCCTTCATGGAGGATGAAATTCTTTCAGATAGGGACTTCATTTTTTGTTTCAAGTTTCTATAGTATATGAATAAGTTAGCTTTTGATGTATAATGAGTGCATTGCTTACTACCACAATAGTAATCAAATTGCATTAAGCAGGAGCGGAGGTAAAATTCAGCCCAACTACTGAATTTTTGCTGAAAGCCATTTATGCTGGTTTTACAACAAGCTCAGAACAAAAAGAAAGCATAGCATCATCATAAGAATCCTAAATCAGCTTTTACATTAAATTTCACTAAAGAACAAAGATCACAGTGAAATGCTTTTCATTCAGGAGAAATCTTATCTAGCCATACATAACAAAGAAGAGAATTTGGTATTCCTGAGACACTGAAATGTAGGATATGCCAGGCCTCCAACTCAGAGCCTTGGTTGGAGATTCAAAATGCAAATGTTCTCCACTCAGAGGTGACCTTGTTCTTCAATGCTGACTGAAGAAAACTGCCAGCAGTGACTTTCTTCCATGTTCACTCAGTCCATGACCTTTCTGCTTTTCTTACAAAGAAAACAGATGTTTACTTCCTTCTTCTGAGAATTCATTACAATTAACACCATTTTCTCCTTGGCAAACTTGATTTAAAAATGCATTTTTGTCCTGCCTTCAGCTGAGTTAGACCAAGAACAAGATGAAGGTCTATCTTCAGTCTTTTACGAAGGCAGTCCCAGAATGGCAGATGAGTCATAGCAAAAGCACTTTCTCCATGCCTATTCCTTTAAAGCTAGCTGCTAACAACTACAGTACCCCACGTGGAAGCTGTTCTCATCTCAGAGGGTCTTGGTGATTACTTGACTGTGTCTACACTAGGAATACTTTGCTGGAATAAGTGTTTTCTCTGCCAGCAACTCCTGATTGGTCTTGACAGGCAACCAAAGTCTCCCACCAGGTGATGTGTTATTTAGTTATCAACACACCAAAGTGCAAACTTGAGAAAGTAGCTCAGTGCATGTGGTTTCCATCTTTTTGTAGTGGGGGTTATAAGTAAATAAAGGCGCATCATCTTTAATGAGCACTCAGTATCACACTCATCCGTAACTCACTCCAAAAGCACAAGAACAGACAGCAAAGATCTGACATTTCCAAATGGATTTTACCACGTGAAAGATAGACACAGAGCACTCTCAACATCAGTTACAGGAAGACTACCACAGTACTGTGGATTACAGCAGTTTATTGGAAAGCACATTTTCCACCATACCGAGTATCTTTTTCAAATCTAACAGTAGAAACCCATGAACAATCCAACTATTGCCCTTGAATGATGAGAGATGGAGGACAGAGGAACAGCTACCTGGCTCTGATAAACTCCATTCTCTTCAGAATTGTAATTTAGGTATAACATAATTCATCTGAACTCCCTGAAAATACACAGGGCAGACCAACTTAAACTAACACGATTTTCTTGTGAAATACTAAAAGTTGCAGCCTTAGACCTCCATCTTCCTCTTACTGTGAAATGGAATTACAAAAGTAATAACAGTGAACATCATCTCATGCTTAAAATGGCTATGGATTCATTCAGACATCATTTTTTGCCAACTTTGTGTTTGCTTCACATTGAATGTTAGATATTTTTCTTCCACCAGAAATATTTCAAGCTCCTTTCATCACTCTCTTCTACGCTGTTCAACTGCAGTTTATTTAAGAGATATTTTATGGTATACAATAAACTCAGAGAATAAAAGTACCAAAAAAAAATCTATCCTAAGCACTTTGAAACAAAGCAGTTTCATATACTTCAATTCAATTAAGAAGTGCCTCAGTCTTTAATATGCATCACCCCAAATCCTTTATCAGTTAGTATCTACTGTTTCTACAATAATTGTATGGACAGCCCCATTAGTACTTGATTTTTAAGTCTGCAAAACTGTGAAATACTTATTTTAAATTTGAAGGCAATACCTGCAATAAATATATGCACTGAAATATTAAATTGGATCATCAAAAACAAATTTAAACTAAGAAAAGTTGCTAAATTAATAATCTGGATAAGATGCTTCAATTTAATGTTTATACATGTTTCAGGATTTAAATATTTTTGAATGATTAATTGATAGAGGATTTTATGAGTCAACTTGCTCTTAGTCTCTTTACAAATCCACCTACTGTCCTTACAGTAAAATTTCAATATTCTGTGGGGCTATTTTCTCTTCAGGCTGCTATTTTTTTCCCCAATAAACTTCTAAGTCTAATCTTCACACTAGAAGTATGAGGTACAGTATAAAAGATTTCCAGACCAAACAGAATTAGCTCTACAAGGTCTGACTGCCTTTAACCCTTTCTCTTGTCATCTCTCCTTACTGTTGTCGATCCTGGTTCCTCTTTTTAGTCCATTACTGGATGCAGCGATGAGTATACACAGGGAACAAACCAGATTTATTTCCTGGATCTACTTATTCCAGAATAAGTACACCCTATTCCGGACACCCAACACAATTCCAAAACACATGAAGAGGATTAGGGACTCACAGATAAGAGTGACAGGATCATCTGTTAATCACAAGAGAAAACAAATGCAATTATTTGAAAGGAGATCACCGTTTTGTCTCAGAGCACTTCTCAGTCGTGGTCACACAAGTGAAGGCCTTATAAGCCAGCTAATTGTATTTAGTTACAGTGATCTTTTCCTTTTTAAGATTTACAAACATTACAGATGCACGCTCACATCTCTAATGCTAATTGATATTCAATCTTCTGATGCACCCTTTTTAGGGATAAAAAATCCTGACAAATATGAAGGTGCCCAAATGAATGCGTGAAATGCTTTTAAGGTCCCATAGGTCCTGCACCTGCCCATGTTCATAGACCCTAAAGCAAAGCAACTGCAGAAAACTCAGTGGTCTGTCCAGCACCCACATGAGCCCTGAATGGAAAGAACAAACACAGTATTTTAACTTCCTTCCAAAAAGAACTTATTGACTGATTTTTACACTCTTCCCACACTAATAAATATATTTCAAAAGCAGCAAACACTGGATATTAGCATAAGGGTGTTTCAGGTAGTTACATTCTTGTATCTCTACATTTCAGAGTAATGTATAAAAGAGAAGTTTAAGCTTGGTTGATCCATGTAGAGAGGGAAAAGCTTTGCAATATTCATATGTAATGGAGAAGAATTACACGTTTTATAATTTCACAAGTACTAAAATTAATTCAGTGATGATATAAAAAGAATAATGTTTACTTCACCCCATTTTGTTTGGTTTGAGTTACTAAAACAAACCCGAAAATTAATCATAAAGGTTCATTTCTCTCTAATGTATTTCTACATTCCTGATATACTCCTCCAGTGTATTTCATAAAAGGAATTCTAGAATCATAGCAAATTTGATGACTGAAATTAAATCAGAAAAAGTAACTCCAAACTTATTGTTCAGAAAAAAGAAATTAATTACTATAATAAATAAATTTATATTTTAAAAAATGCATTATTGGGTGAGTGATTACTTAAGATTTCCATGCACTTACAAGAGCAAGTCTACAAGGAGTTCCCAGATATTTTAAGCTTTTGTTCCTATAAAATGAAAAAAAAAAATTAAATAATTAACTCCATGTAGTTTTTTTTTATTCTCAAAATGCACATGTGCAATTATGTTGGGTTTTTTTTGGCAAATTATTTACAATTTACAGTTTAATGCACATTTGAGAATTTGGATAGGAGGCAATATTTGAATGAAGTAGTAGAAAATTTCCCATTACATGTTGTCGGGGGTAAACTGTCCTGAAATAAAACAAAAAACTGTTTACACGGTTAAAGCAAGCAGTTCTCAATACTCTTTGTCAGCCTGAAATCAATGGAATTTGCTTTGAGCTGCACTGAGTACTAATCTTGATTTAATCTTATTGCTGTCTTGATATCAAATAAGTGTTAAACATAAGCAGACCACCACTAAGTAGTGCGCTTACACAGACAGTGGCTTCTGGTTTTGCTTCATGCAGTTATTTCCACATTTATAACAGGAATGCTCGAAAGGACAAAAAAAAAATCAATACTAATACAGTGGACCAATTCAAAATTGTTCTCCAGAACATCTTGTTTACTGTGCTGCTCACATAATCTGAAATCATATGTGGCAAGGCATCAATTTTGAGATCATGAAAAGTCTTGTTTTAGTTAAATCAGATCCACTGTAGGAAAATGCATATTAGCTCAGAAAAGAACAGAAGAACTCAACAGAATTAGAAAATCATTAAGAAGGCACCACTGATAAGATGTAGTTCTCCACCTGGATGATACCAAATGTGCTAGACCCATGGCTTTTGGAACTGATGGCTGTTGGCAGCATTTAGCTCACGTTAAAGAGTTGTTATTTTTCATAGAACACGTGTTTGGTGTGCACTGACAACCATGCTCCTGTAAACATTCAGGAGGAGGATACACATAAATCACTACATTTTCTGAACATCCTGTGACTAACCCTTAAGTGAACAGCAAAACAAAGAAAATGAAACAATCTCTTAGTAGAGAACCAGCCATAATAGTCTGAAAGCAGGTAGATGAAGGGAGTAGGGAGAGAAATTTAAAATTTTCAAAGGAATAATGGAAACAATGGCAGTTTATAAAAAAATATGACAATTCTCATGCATAAGTGGCCACTTACAAAAACAGTAACAGCATATGTCCAATGGAAACATGTTTCTTATTTTGGAAGCCCAAAGAAAAGATGCAGAATTTTGAAGCTTGAATTCAATGTTAATCAGCCAATTTTAGAAATGTGGAATGTTAAATTATGAAAATAAAACATGTATCACCTAGAAAAGAAAAAGTAACTTTCATTTAGAGGATGTACTTAGAGAGAATGATTTTGTATTAAAATAAAAGTGGAAAACAGCCATCATCCTTAGAATAAAGATTGCCTGGAAATTCAGCTATATTCTAGAAGGAGTAATGCACCGCCTCTTCTTTGCGTGAACACTGTATATAAAACTTAAGCAGTGGTACAGTTTGTATGTGCTCCTTTTAAACAATATTGAACCACAGTAAGTTCAAACTACAGAATAATTATTTCTATTTCAATACCTAACATGATACACAATGTTTTCAAGAGAACACTAAGTTCGTGTCTGAAATATTTTTAACTAACTCTAGAACTAGTGTTCCAATATTGCTATAACTGGAAAAGATTATAGGTTTCTTCTCTTGCTTCTGATCCAGCTGGTTTATTCTGTGCACTTGGTGACAGCTGATGAATAGTTTCTCTGCCATATACTGTCTCCCTTTTCCTCCTCTTTCCTCCTCTCCCCTTCCTCTACCTCTCTCACTCTTCAAGGGAAGAAAAGAATGAATGAAACGATGAATTATTTTGTCTAAATTAGGAGGGAAACTCAAGTAGCAGTGGTGTTCTTGAAACTACTTTAAAATACAAATTATTAAATTGGCAACATATTATATACTAATAGTGCACTTATGATTACCAACGGGTAATTCAGTTGAGCTAACAGGTGACAAGACGATAAATCCTAAACAGTCTGACAAGATGTTCCCACTAAACTTAATTTCTAGCTTGCAAAAAAATCCATTACATATTTCTTCCCTTGCAATTTGATTTTGGAGGAATTAAAACAAAACAGGCTAGGCTATTATCTGAGTTAAAAGTTAATGCAGAGATTTTTCTTACCAAGTTAACAACATACTGCACAGGCTTTAATAAAACCGTAATTTCATAAGCCAGGGCTAAAAAAATCCATGTTTGCTGCCAGCAGCAAGCAGGAGGTATGGTGAACAAAATCTTAGTGAAAAGACAAGTCTGGGGAAAGTAGCAGAGAGGCTTTGACCATTTTGTCCTTCTCCGTAGGGAGTTATCCCACACAAGACTAGACAGCAAGATCATTTTCACCCCCAAGTTGTTACGCAGTCATTACTGGGATAGGCCCTGCGGGAAGCAATCAATGGAGCACAAACGTTTCAATACAAATTGGCAGGTGTTTTTCATCTCAGCCTAAAGTGAACAGAAAAATAAAAACAGCATGCAGAAAAGATGCCACTATTTCTTGGTGTAGATTAGTCAAAATTCAGCTACAACAGAAAGACATAGTGAATTCTTCACACCTATGCCAGATGTCTGTTCTCATTGCTGACATCGATTCTTCACATCATTTATTGGGACAGAAGGAGACTTGTACAAAAAAGTAAAATATGAGAAGCAAACGTATTTAATTTTAAATTTGCACACCTACAGCATCAAAGTTATTATGCTTCTGAAATAGTATCTTTATGAATTGAAAAATGAACGTTCAACAGAAAAATCCTAAGAAAATAAAGTAGTATTTAAAAAAATGCTGTTAAAGCACCAACTTGTTCAAAACAAATGCTACTGTGGCATTTGCCCATGATTTCTGTATACAGTGTTACATAATGGAGCTGGATTTCTATTTGCATTGAGGGCAGAGACAACAAACGCTGTTTATATTTCCTCATAACTACAGCTAACAGAAGGAGTTCAGCGCTTCATAAAAGATAAACTTACCGGTCTGAAAGTCTTCATCCAAGAAATAACTGAGGAAAAAAAATCTCACTTGTACAATTTAACAGCTGCTAAATCACTAATTTTAGGTCTTTTTTCACTACTTCAGAAAAGACATTGTGACTATCGTAGTTAGATGCATTGAGGCTTATTTAATTCAAGGATACTATTTTGGGAAAGATGCCACGATTTTTTCAGAGTGGTTTATTAATATGAAATGAAAAAATTAAGTAGGGTAGGTAGAAGAATATTTTACAAATTCATGCAAATCACCTCAATGGATTATAAACATGACGCGTATATGTGTGTATACAAATATAAAATAGAAAAATGATTTAACTGAGAGTCTGCTGTATGCAGCAAGCTATGGCCTTGGGAAAGAACCATGTCAAATGCCATTTGATGCTGCTCAGCCAGGCACATATAAAGGCACATTGCACCAATAATATTTGACAACACTGGCTGTGCTTTTTCTGCTTCAGTGGCTAGCTTGTCCAAATTCCAGGCAAAGCAACACACGAATAGTTTATAAGCAGCTACGCTGTCAGCATCATCCTTTCAAAGCAATGACCACACTGGTTTCCTAAGAAACATACTTCACTTTTCATGTTTGAACAGATGAAATAACAAGAAGAGGAGAAAGAGAAATCTACTAGCCTCGGGTCATCAAAAAGACATCATTTGAAAACAAAATTACTAGCAGTTAGCTTAACATTCAACTTCAATGTCCAGTAAGCACTTATTTTTCTTCAGCAGTCCTTCCAATGCTTCTTTCCTTGTGCCCCCTGCCCACTAACTACTGAGCACAGTTCCTGCATGAGGACAAAGGTTGGAATAAAAATGTCTTACATTTGACAATCAAAAGTAGCTACATTTCAAAGCACTGAGTTTGGTAGCTGCATTTTCCTAACTGTTAGTAGGGATGAACATGCATTATGAGAATGACTTATGCAGAAGCCAAGAAGGGACAGATGCCTTTCACAACTTCCACAGCCACAACAACAAATCACTTTGTTTTTTTTTCAACAGAAGCACTGCTTCTCTTCTTGGGCAACAGCAACAGCACAGTTTGGTTTCCATGCCTTGTTTCACACCGCCTTTCTTCTAAACTCAGTGGAGACAGTGGATGTTTGACCAGGGCTTCAGCCCAGAGGCACTGACCTCTTCATGTCAAACTGCTTGGCCTGAGCTGTTAAATACCATGCTTTCTTTCCAGAATCTTTATCCAACTTCAGTCTCACCTCTGCAATTGTATCTTGGGAAAGCCTCCACACTCACAAGCCTTTCTCCAACTGCACAGGAACATCGCCTCACAGATTCAGGCATGGCATGGGAGCCCTCTGGCTTGAGCTTTAGCTTTAGATAGCCCAGACGTAAATGGTAGCCAAGCACCACATACCTACATGCAACTCACATGTGGCTTCTCATGACCCTGACAACCGAAACCAATGGCAAAGCTTTCGTGACTAACCATTCAGCTGGAGAAGCAGAGGATTCAAAAGCCTTTATCTGGTGTAAACTGTTCCACCATGCAGCCCACCACGACCCACCACGTTCATGCAGTGCTTGAGGCACTCACTGTTGAGAAAGTACAACTTATTTTTAAATATCCTGTAAATCAATCCTTTCTCATCTCTGTTCTCTGTTGCCCTTTCCTCCCCTAGCAGTAGCTAGTGTTCTCCTAAAGGGTGAGAGGAGAGAGAGAAAAGAGCAAACCTTTTTTATTGATGTAGCAACAGATCACAATACAGCTTCTTCCCCACTCTTCTGCTCCACCTCCCTGGGAACCCTATTCTGCTATTCCCACTCTGCAGCTCTGGAAAGTAACGCAACCAGGCTGAAGGAAACCTCCTCTCTTGTGTCAGATCTGGTTAATACGTGTGGAGTCAAAGAGGGCCCAGCTGTATTTCACATGATGTGTCAAAATTCACATTTGATCTCTCTCTTCCTTCCTGCTCATCTTCATTCCTTCGGCCCCTTCAAACCTGTATTCTAATAACTAATAACCAGCATTAAGCTACCACACTGCAACCTTGCAAATCACCTCTGGGAACTTAAAATTAATTATATTTACTTATTATCAGAATGGCATCAGGTAGCTAATACTCCTACAAAAGCACAAAAATTAAACAGTCATTTAGATTACATTATTTTCATGCAAGTGGAGCTCTCACTGTAGGAAGGTCGAATCCTCCATGAGAAGTGGGACTACAGAAATTTGTGCCTAACTTCTCCCCCTGAGATCTAACCAGCTTAACCATGATCAGAAACTGTCTGAAAGAACTACCTTTCGGTTTTGGCTAAGTTGGTTGATGACAAAGACTAGAGGCTCACAGTGTTTCTGGAGACAGGTCTTTTGGTAAAATTCATCCAGCTACAGTGATGCACAGAGTGACTAGGTAGTTTCCTTCACAATTATTTAAGCTCATAGCAGGATAAGATTATTTCTGTTGTGCAGCTTCCCCCACTGAAATGGCATGAAAGGCTATGCAGGAAAAGGGAGTAGCAGGAAGGAGAGGTAAGACCACAAGGTGTGCTCGGAAACTGAAATCATGTATTATTTGTGGGGAAGCAGGAAAAGACATCTGACCTGAGCCCAAGTGATTTTGTTTTCCATTTTGTCTGGAATTACCCTGTCTCTAACTTAAAATTGTACCCTGCCTGCCAGCCCTGCCTCATTCTGTCTGGTGGCTGGGGACTGTCTGTGCTCTGTCATTACGAGGATGCTCTCACACAGTTTCTCCCTCCCAGCTTCACTGTCACACATGGCAAACAGGATGGAGGGTTTCAATGAAAAGATGAGGTAGAAATGAAAGCGCTGCAGTGATTAACTGTTTGGATTTTTGTGGAGCTGTTCATCTTCCTTATTTACAGAGGCCATAATTGCTAAATTGCAAATTGCTAAACCACAGTTGTAGGTTTTCATTTATGAGAATTCTTTTGACAAATCAAACAGCTCAAAACTTTTATTTATTCTCTTTTTTCCTCCAGGAAGTAGAGTACAAAAGAGAGCAGGGGGGCTAATACAAGAAGGAAAAAGTTGTCAGCTTTGTTCAAAGTCTGATATTGAGACTCTCAACTTCTGACCTCCCACTGCTCTGTAATACGTGGATCAGCAGTTTTGCTGCTTCCCACTATGCCAGATCCAGCCTTTGTACTGCTCGAAGGATTTAAGTTTCAACAAGATTTTTGGCTAAATCAATCCCAAGCAAAAGTCTGTTTACATTTACTTACACATCTTCTTTGGCATTAAATCATGCATTTTCAATATGAGATTTGGAAAATAAAGGGGAAAAAGAAATATTTTTCTTAGGATAGAGAATGTTGTTAGACTTGGCAGCTACCATTAATATTCACTTTCTAACTTCAGTTTTATCGAAATACCCATTAGTCAGTGTTACGATCTATATTAAATTACTATTATTAAATTACTATTAAATTACTATTACTTGTTCTTTTCTTTTCCTACAATATTCCTATGATGTTCAGTGAATGCTATCATCTGTTGAGTCAATACTGGACCAGGAGTGTTAACTATTAGCTTGGTTAGTAATTTTTTTCCAGGTCTGGACTGAATTACATTGGCAGAGTTCTGTGAGAAAATCTGCATATCACCCAAGTAAAGTATTCCAACTCCAACTAACAGCACTAAGCCATCATTTTCAGCTCATTAAATTCACTCCTCTCTTTTACAATTAAAAAATTCTGAGTGTAAAAATAGGAACATTTGAGTAGATCATCTATCAGTATATTAACTGCCTTTTTACATTAATTTGCAATTCTATATTTGACCTTGATATTTTTCCAAGGTTATGACAATCAAAATAGCAAAACAGCTTGCTGTAAACACGTACTAACCAGATTTCTTGAGAAAGGAAGATGGCACACTATTAAATGAGTTTAGGAAAATAGGCTTAAGTTCTTCAATAGAAGCAAACTGTGACTTCTTGGAAGTCTAACAAATAGTTCATTTATTCTTTTATGGCAGTCATTTAAATCTCAACACAATGCTCTATTAAATCCTATAATTGAATTTTTTCTTGTTTTGTCCTCCAGCTTAATGAGCATGATTTATATGTTGATTTTAAGAAAGAAGTAAATTCAGTACTTTACTGTAAAAGATGTCTATCTTCAATGCACAGCTTATGAACTTTGTCATAATGTGAAATACACAAGAAACTATTTTAAACACTATGTGATAGGCAGCAACCTCAAGTCTATTCTTAAGAACTATCAGTGCTTCTGTGAGTCTGTCCACTGTGCTAAATCTGTTGGCCATTGAAATTCCCACACTGCATATCTTCCTTCTGAATAAAAATATAATACTAGGGGTGGGGGAAGACATTTTTGAGGAAAAAAAAATTCTCACAAATCTTTCAAGAAGAAGTTTTACTTCCCCACCTGTTTCCAGTCTGGCAGAAGGTTCACCCTGGCACCAGAAATGTGTTGATTTCTGTGAAGTGTCTAAATCCGTCTAATCAACGAGCCTTCATGAAAAAAAAATCCTTGCTTCATCTATTTGTAGTAGAGACTAAAGATCAGCAGCTACATCTCTATCCTCAAATTTCCATATGTTCCTGCTAAGAACTGGAAGGGCCAAGAATTTCTACTGTTGAGCAGGAGAAAATTTTATGAATATTGCCACAGGGCCAGATAGAGGGGCTCAGAATAAAAGGACCATCCTTTCTATATGAAGCCTTACAGGCAATCAGACAGTACAAAAAAGCATGAAAGACAAAGACTTGATTGGCTTTCAATCAGAAAGGAAGGAATAGATAAAGATAAGAAAACATCTTCTAAGGAGACTTCTGGTCAGTGTCTATATTTGGGGATCAACACTGGGCAAGGAGAGTGGATAGGGAGAAGGGATGTAAGGAA
Source organism: Mesitornis unicolor (assembly GCF_000695765.1). Lineage (NCBI taxonomy): Eukaryota > Metazoa > Chordata > Aves > Mesitornithiformes > Mesitornithidae > Mesitornis > Mesitornis unicolor. The sequence goes on along the minus strand of NW_010178331.1, from coordinate 129,148 downwards.
ACTGGAGGCTGTGCGAATGGACAGGGCCAGCCCAACAGCCCTTGGAGGAAGGTGAGACAGGGGGCAGAGAAGAGACAGAAGGCAAGAAGGCACTGGGAGAGAAGCACAAAGGAGCAGACAGCTGGATAGAGACTGAAAAAGAGCACACAGGGACGTGGTAGGTGAGCATGGAGAGCTTAGGGCAGGCTGTGTGTGGAGAAGACAAGAACTATTACAGGTGGAAGAAATCCAAATAAAAGAATCAGCAGTTGTGGAAACTGAAGCAAAGAGCAATGCCATATAGAAGTGCTCCCCCACCAGTGTCTGGCTTTGAACTCAGTTTCTCAGTACTTTTCTGCTCTTCACGAATAACTGTGAAATCTGCTAACAGTGCATCTTGCCTCCTTCCAGTTTTAAGTCCCTCCAAGAGAGGCTTTTAATGCATTATACACTACAAAAAATGTAGCATTCTGAAAGAATCAAGATGTTAGAGGTCTTGTGCTTATTGGACACACAAAATGAATAGATACTCATGCATGATGTGCCTTATGGACCCATTTATAAAATGGAACTAAAACCTTTTCCCCTGTTCACAAATGCTGCAAGTTTCTTTGCGTCCAAGTACCATACCCTCACCCTTTCAGGATAATAATGTTAAGTATTGCACAAAAGCCCAGAGAATAAAATAATAATCCCATCGTCATAGAAAGACTCAAATAGAACATGTAAGTATCCTACTAAACAATGAGGATGAAACAAAAGTCCGAGTATCCACTGTTTCACCAAGTGTTCTGAATTTTGCTTAAATTCTGGAATCCTCTGCCTCAGTTACGATCACACAAATTGCACATGCTGATGCCAACAGAAAGGCTTGTTTGCTACTAGCAATTCCTATTTTGTGAAGTTTGATTTAAAAACTCTACTTTTTTGTCTATCCACGTGTGTATCTACAAGACATCTACAATTATACTGTGTTATAATAAGATTAAATTGATTGTACTAAAAAAAACATAAAGAATTCGTTGGTGGCTTTTTCATAATTATTTCCATTCCAGACTTTGGTTTGTAGTCATTAAATATTAAGAACTGCTGCTTCTTTTAGTATTTTCACCACTGCATAGCTATAGCTTATTATTTTGGAGTTTTAATGTCAAAATGGGAGAAAGTGTTCATTTTTATGGACATGAGCCTACACATTTCATTACACACAAACGTAAAGATAATTTAATACATATTTTCATAAAGAGAAAAATAAATACCCAATAACTCCTCTGTCTGTCTCTCTCTCCCCACACACACACTTCAGCCACAATTTTGTAGAAATATATTTATGTGTTCCGTTGACAACAATCCAAATTTAATCTTTTACCAAGGACAAGCATAAGTATCTGAATACTGAATCTTTTTTTGCACAGGTCTGAAAATATGTTTTGTTTCCTATGTTAAAAACACCATTGTCCTTTTCATTGAGATTACTTGTTGGATATATAATGAATAATGAAACATTATAGTATGATGAAAGGATTATTTGTAACAACACCACCTTGAATCATCAATAGAACATTACTTGGTAACTGTTATGACATGTTAGACCCAGGCCCACGGTCTCCTGTTTCTAATGTCATTGCGGAATTCAGGATGGATATTTAAGAATCCAGCAACACAAACAATATTTTGCAAAAAATTAGTTTCTTACCTCAACTGGTGGCCTTTTCATCCTCGTTATCTAGTCACTAACCTTCTATTATACTTTGTTGCTATTCATATAAGAATAACACTAATCCACAATGAAATAAGTTATGAGAACACAGAATTCACTTGCATTATTTTTAGACAATACTAACTCATGTATTCAGCTTTTTTGGAGACTGCTCCATGTGTTTTATCACCTGCAGCAGTCATTGCATCAGATTACTATTTCATTTATTCAGACATATGAATAATAAGCTGAAGGCTAGGTTTTTCAAGCCATTAAAAATGTATTGGTTTGTAACCCGTTAGCTCATTTTAAACATTTAATTTGTCCAAGTATAATTTCAATCCAAACAACTCCAAATCAAATCATAGACACTTAATCAAAAAATATTGTGTTTCTTCATGTGTCTTTTGAAACTGAACTGGCTTGAGTCTGCAGATATTGAATGCCTTGACTTGTGTTGAAGTGGTGGTTGAAAAAGAGCGTTTCCACCTTGCTTGGGCTTTCCTGATAGATGCAAAAAGGCAAGAGTTATGTTCCATTGAAAAACATAGGGGAAACCAAGCACAGTGAGATACTCCTCTTTCCAAGGTGAAAACAGGAACAAATTTGGTAAAAAATGGACAATAAGCATTTACAATAGAGCAACTGGTGAGCCAACAAAGCCTGTGCTTTAAACATGCAGTAGCATTTACAAGGGAACTGATGTGCCAAGCCCATTTTCATTTCAGCCTTAGGCTTGTCAAGTAGATATCAATCAATGTATGGAAGATTCTGGAGTATGTTTCTATTGCCCACTGTAGTGCATACATAAACCCACACTGGGTTTGGTTGTTTTAGCCTTTCAGACACCACGATTTTTCTGAGTCAGCTCTGTGGAAGTCTGCAAGCTAATTCTTATGCTCAGGGAAACTCAAGCTTACAACACCTTGAGAGGCAAAATGAGTAAGCCCCTATGCTTATGTTTTAGCTGAAATGTGACTGGAGAAGGGGTAAGCGGCAATAAGAAACTGGAACCAAGACAGGATGGAAGGAGAAAATACTGGACATAAAATGAAGATAAAACAACAAAAAAGGGGAAATGGGGAGACCACTAAGTGAATACTTAAAAGGGGGTTAAAAAGATTCCTCAATGTAAATTTGCTGTGAAGAGGAGCAGAATGATGTAGAAGAACAAAGGCAAAATAGGGAAAATAATACTTTTTTTTTCTAAGAAGCAGCTGCCTTATCTAGCTTTTTAAATTTAAGGCATATTAAGAATCTAGCTACATCTATGAACAGAAACATAAGACAACTGATGACTTTTGACAGAGAAAGGATGACACATTTCCCTCCGGAATTGACTCTACATAGCTGTGTGGTCGCTCTTATTATCCTCTGCTTGAAGAACTGACAAGATAGCAAAGCTTATAATCCCCTTTCAACTTCATTAATATGACCAAAATCCAGACATGCTCTACATCTGTTTTTCCAGTGTTTCAGAATGGAAGTTTTCCAGACTGATAAAGGATCTATGGGTGATAAAGAACTCACTTTGCTTGCATGGCAATTCCAAATATACTTCTCAGAATACAGCCCGGATGTCGTGCTCTCATGAAGCAGTAGCTCAGAGAGGCTGTAAGAGGAGTGTCTTTCTGAGAACATGTTTGTGTAAGGGAACTCTTCTGCTGGAGAGGTAAAAAGCATGTGTTTGTGAAATTATATTGACCCTGATAAAACTGGCCTAAAATAAAGAGATTTAAAAATGAAATAAGGAAAAATTAGTATTAAAATATCATTATTGAAATTTTTATACTGAGAAAATGTCTGGATTTTCTCTTAAAAGCTGTTTTAAATTTTATATGCTATACACTTCAATTTATATATTCTGTATTTGAATATAGGTGAAAACATGACATGATACTGTTTTGTCGTTGCTATTGCATGTAATACTAATTTAAGTAAGTTGTATTTATGGATCACAATAATTTTTATTTGTGCATTAACTGCTCTGTGGGAGAACAAGAGACAATGATCATAAATTGAAACCTGGAAGTGAAACTTAGATGTGAGGAAACCCATTTGCACAAAAGGACAATTATGCATTGGTACAGGATACCCAGAGAGGCTGCAGAAACTGCATCTTAGGAGGTTTTCAAGACTTGCGTGGAGAAAGTGGTGAGCAACCTGGTCTGAACCCATGTGCTGATCCTGCTTTGAGCAGGAGGCCAGGCTGGGAGACATCTCAAGGTACCTTCCAACCTGAACGATTATGTGAGTCTATGGCTTCAGAGTCAAACAAATCATTTCTCTTCCTTTGCCAGAGATATGTGCTGATATCAGCTCCCCTCTCAGTGGGCAAGGTGAGGAACAAGTATTGGGACCAAGTAGTATTTCCTCATCCTCATTGTTTCATAGTTTACCCTCACTCTAAAAACATCATCACAACTCGTGGTAATGAGAACGTCTGATACTAAGATTTTGACTCAGAAAAGAAAACAATCAAAACGCAATGTGAAGAATTACTGTATTCCAGATCCCTGTGTTCGGCTGAAAAAAAGCAGTTAATCTAATTACAATTATTTTATCACAGGTTTTAATTACAAAAATAGTGATTTATTGTCCCAATACTGAAATGCCTTGATGAAAAAATGGCAAGACAGATAAACAGTAGGGCTGATACGAAATTACATATCTTGTTACATCTGTTTATGAGAAATCATAAAAATAATGCTGCAAACATGAAAAAGTTCACATGTATCTAAACAGAAAGAATTATGTGAAAATGCTTCATACATAAGTGTGAAAATCTTTTCAGAGCAGAAGTTCAGAATTGTGATCAATGCAAGTTTTAAGCTCTCTTGCTGCACTTCCCTAATTCTGCAAAGGCACGTATTGCGCAGTTTCAAGGCAGGCGATGTAGGGCAGTCACACAAACAAAACAGTGGCAGAATTTTGTTTAATTTACAAAAGCCTGGGCAGTTGAATCTAATCTGTTTATTTTTCACATCATGCTAGTATGGTATTACAAATGTAATAATCATATTACCACTACTATTAATAAGATAAATTTAGATATGTTATTAATGAACCAAAAGAGAACACAGGTCTGTTATGAGCAACCTTCATGGCATGCTGTATTTTCATCACTGCGGTTTCCATGGTCTGAATGGTTTTAATAAAATTAGGTACGCAATAAAAAAAGCCCTAAGAGAAAAGAGCAAAACTCTTAAATGTAAAATAGATGCTGTTTTAGAAAACAATAACTGTTTCTTTAAAGGCTTTCATAGCTTACTATAAAACTTGCAGAAGTGAGGATAAACTATGATAGTGAACAGGTAAGATTTTTCAAGTCAGACAGAATTGCCTAAGCTGGGAATCTAATCTTAGGGAAACCAATAAAAATGCAGTACACACAGGTGTAAAATATGTGGGCTAAGATGAATTTTGAAGATCAAGGCTGATAATTTACTTCTCACATAGCTAATTATAGCTAACTGCTGGACACTTATCTGCCTGGAAGTAAGACTGCAAAAAAGTTTTGTGTTTTTAAAACTGCATAATTATTTGCAAGTAACCATGGGAACTGGCATTAACCAAAATGTCCTTTTCAGTGCAGCTTTCAATTATACATATAAACTTCATCTCTTCCCCCCTCAAAGCCCTTTCTTTGTTCCTCAAGCTTTGACATAAAATATTAATTTAGGTATAAAGAATGAATATAACTTTTACTATGGAACAGAAAATAACAGTCTAGGCAATAAGAATTGATCATTTTCACGGCTGCCTGTTACCCCACTGAAATTGGGATAATTATACACAGTCCAGAAAACAACTGCACTATATAGTCACTTTTGATATAGGGCTATTACATATTATTCCCAGTTCTATTAAAGACCATTATTCACTCCCTTTTATGTACTGAAGTTTCAAGAGACCACGAACATGCCCTACAGTAAATAGACTTTTGAAAACATAGTCATAAATTTAAAAAATAAACCCACACCTTTTCAAGTGTCACTTGCAGAAGACGGCAGAATTACAGAATTCAACTATTTTGCATGGAAAGGTTTTTTTTTTTTAATCCTCACAGTCAGTAGCTAAAACATCATCTTGAGAGAAAATTCAAAGTTTCCCCTATCCATGTGTGAATGCTCTGTATTCCTTCAATATTTTGGTTTAGGCTGCACTCAGAACTGGAAAGTCCAAGTAGGCATCATGGTAAAAGACATAGAAATGAACTAATCTTTTCTTCCATAATCATAAATATCTAAATCACCCGCCTACAGAAATTAGGCTTAAAGAAACCAAATATTTACTAATCATCAGCAACTGACAGAATGGTGAACTAAAGGGAGTTAATTAGGCAAACTCCTTTCGCTGGGTTACCTCAGATACGCATCTTTAATTAAAAAGCTAAAAAATGTACCTGTGTATCCTGACAGCTCTACTGGAATAAATGGGTGGCATTTTAGTAATTATAATTGAAAGGCATCACACAGTGCTTTGAATCAGATAGGCTGAGTCTCTAGGGAAGGGTCATCTAATGGGTTCTCCTGAAGTAACACTCAGCTGCTAGTTTCAAAAGCAGCACTACTGCAATCGAGGGGGAGGGGGGACGGGGCGTGAACTGATTGCTTGTCCTGATAACAAGTGTCATTCGCTGTGAGCACTAGAGAAAACACTGAGTTTCCACAACCAGGTGTAAAGACAAACAGCATAAGTGGGAGAAGAGCACAGGAGCAAAACGAAGTGGCCTACAAGATGTGATCTGACATCCTGCTCTGGATGTCACAGCTTTGGCAGCCACACATCTCGCAGTGGAGACCGAGAAATGGAAAGCCAACTTCCTTCAAGTAAAGGGTCTCCTGGCACATATGATGAAAAATTCTTGAATCTGTTTTGAAGGTACCAAGTTTCAAGGCTCATAAGGTTAGACAATATAGACAGTAACAAATATTTATGAGCCACTTGCACATCCAAATGCAAGAAACAAACACATGTATAGAACATAAGTAGTAAGATGCATAACACCAAGAGTATCATAATATCAAACACAAATAAATAGAAAAAAAATAAATCCAAAATAACCAAGGAGGAAAGAAACCACATACCATAATGGAAGAGAGCAGGATCTTCTAGAACTGACTCACCTTCTTTATTAGCAAGATTTACCTAGCTAGAATTCACATCCTACTTAGCAACAACGATTAACTACAGTAGAAATGTGCTTTATTCTCCACTGAAGAAAACTTCTTCTCTTGGAAAATTAAATAAGCCTTTCATGAAAAAGCCACAAGACAACAGAATTTGAATCTTTCCCCCAAAAACTTCCCCATGCCAGCCAGCATTTTTCCAGCAGACATTTCTATGGACCATGAGCTGTACCAGCAGATACATCCTATGTAGGGTCACTCCCTTGCCACAGATCCCTCTGTTTTATTGGCAAGGCACCTGCCAGACTCTCCTGCATACATGAGAAGTACAGCTGAGCATCACTGAAGGCATTTGTCATTTCTGTACAGGACTATAACTAGTTATCTTTTAGATCTGCTAATGTGAAGGCTACCTTGTTCATGGGAGTTAAAAAGGCACCGGGTATACACCACCAAGGAAGGTGAAAAAAACAAAGTAGTGTACATGTTAAATTTACAGTAACCACATATATTCTTGTGAATTTTCTAAGGACTGTAAAATATTTTATTGGTGATCCTATCACAAGGTAATAAGGTAATTAGCAATGTTGATATATGAAGCTCTATCCAAAAGCAAAGCAACAAAGCTCACTTCAGGTTTCTTCTAAGGAAGGTCTTGTATTGGAAATCATTGTTTCATGGAGGAGAGAAGCATCACTGCCCCAGCAGCATCAGAAAATGACAAGGCAACCAAACTGGGGATAAGCTCTTGTCAGAAAACCTTACCAGGAATAGAAGATTGTGCTTACCAAGGAAAAGATATTTGTATAAAACAGTCAAGTCCTACCATACAGAAATACTCCTGTGTAGGCAAGCTGCTTCAGCATGCTTTCCATAAAGGTTCTGAAATTGAGTGATGTGCATGTTCCGTTGTCAGATTCCCCAAAACCCAATTGAATTATAACTGTTCGTTAATGGCATACAAAAACTGCACTTCCAAAACACACTCAAAACCATTTAATCTGTGAAGCATCAATACAAACCACAGACACCTAACTGTGAAAACATGAGACAGCATTCTACATCATTTCAGAGCACAACTGTTGCCTACAGATCAGACACCATTTGTCACAGCCAAATATTTCTACTTTTTTAACTAGACACAGTCTAGAAGAAAAATGTAAAGCATTCTGAACGGCTACTCATATTTTGAGTGAAAATTACAGAAGTTCTATAGAAAATATACCGGAACTCAAGGCAACCACAAGAGAAAAACAACCAGCAGCAATTTTTCACACAGGTATCTCGAGGAGCTTACTAGTATTCTGACAAAATCTGTAACTTCATTTTTCCAGCTCTAAATTGCCATTTCTCTTGTTTACCAATATTGCTAACGTACCTGTAACAAATATCCTTTCCATTGCACTGTTTTTACATCTTTCAGATGTAAGTGTATATTCAGCCTTCAGAATGTAATTCTTGTGCCGCTTCTTTTCTTACATATACTGCTATTACCTCTTAATTAACCAAAGGAGATCACTCTTATTTCAACCTGCTCACTCTTATTTCACCCTGCTCATTCTTATTTATTTCATTTCAATCTCTTACCCTTTCTAAGATAAATCGATGGTACAAGTCACATCAAATTCTAGGCAACCAAACAAATTTAACCCAATCACAGAGGTAAGAGGTAACAATACATGTATTAAGTACCTTAAATGAATGCAGTTACTATGGAGATCCCCTTTAAGTCTAAATAACTGTGATTCTTTCATCCTTTCTCTTCTGCCTTATCACTGCAAGTCCCTAATTCTTCCTTTTCTATCCAGTACAGTACAGCGTACTGTATTTTCTGTGTAGAACTATTTCTACATGTGGCCTTAAAAAATTTCTGGTCCCTGAAAAATAAATGAGCAAATCCTTCTTTCCACTGGGCACCACACCAAGTCCAAACATTATAATTGAACTTAAGAAGTCAGCTACATGACAGCTGATGAAAGCTTCTATTTAAAAACATCCTGACATCTTCTGTTGCCTAATCTTGGGGTTTTCCTCTTGGCATTGGTCAGGTGTTTGTTTTTGACATCTAAAATTGTGACTGGAACCCAGGGTTCACCTGCTCCTTCTGCTTGTTCCCACGAGAAGCACTAACCATACTTCAGTTAACTTTAAAAAATGGTTACATACAAACATTATCCAAATGTCCTGAAAAGTATCTCTAAATTCCCATTTTGAGATAATTTCCAAAAGGCAGGTTGCACCATAGTATAAAATCAACTGATGCGGCTCTGGTCATTCTAAATTTGTGAGCTTCAAGTTGTTAAATGAAGTGTACAACTACTCTGTCATAACTTTCTGCTAAAGAAGTGGTGACAGCATTTATATTTTACTTCTAAGCAAAAAACTGATGAAGCAACATTCTGGTAACCAGAATGTATGTCTAGGAATAGGCAAGACTAAACAGGCACAGGTATGCTGTATATGCCCATTCATCTCCCAAAAGTCACACTTTAAGTCTGGCAACACAGTAGTGTTGAGTGCTGTAAAAATGCCTTTACTCGTATCTCAATCATCAACTTTATAGAGAATCCGCAGAGAAGGCTTTAATGCGTCCTCATAGCCATGATGTTTTTAAGCAGCGATGATTCACAACTGTCATACAGTTCTAGTGTTAACTGCTTGCCTTGTATCATGCAGTTCATGATAATCTATAACTCATAACCTGTTTCCTTCTCTTTTACTGACCAATAGATTAACTCACAAAAGCACTTTACTACTTAGTAAATACAGATTGTTCCACAGTTTACTGAACCCTGTACACATTTTAAAAAAATCTCCTATTGACACTGCACAGAGACGGATGTCCGGTTTCTGAAAAATAACAACTTGCTTAATCACCCATATTTATTTTCAGTGCTGTATCTATATCACTCAGCTGACTGATAGTTGGACTTTGGCGGTGGTGTTCCCAGGAAGCTAATGTTGAAGAGATGCTGTAAACCTGATATAATATATAGCAACAAATAAAAGGACACATAGGATTAATAAAACCGAGCTTTATTTAGTCTGTAGAAACAAGCAGATCATTCCAATAAACCCTCAAGGTTTCATAATCTTATCATAACAATTCTGGTTTTATATGCTAAATCTTAGAGATTCCCTTTCACGAGGGAATATTAATAATACAGTTTTCTTCATTTAAGACTCGCAAAATTCAGTTTCACTGTAAAAATGAATAATTTTCAAGAGCTTCTGGTTGATTTCTTTCAATTCAGCACTGGAATTTCAGCTGAGAGAGAACCATTTGACAACTGAGGACATAGTGTTCCAGCAAATCAGTGAAAAAGAGCAAGAGAGACACAGAGTGAGAAAGCAAGAAAGCACGCACACATGCATGCAAGAAGAAAAAGAAGAAAAACAAATGGGGTTTTTTTGAGCTCAGTAAAATATCTAATCAGCAGAAAACAGCAGCTCTTCAAACAGATCAGACGCAGCCTGCTATAGGCAGATAATACCGAAAAAGTACTGTATGCTAAAGCTAAGGGTTTACCAACAAAAAAGCACAGAAATCGTGTATTCATGTTTCATCTAGAAGCAAATTTAGTGTATTCTATCTGAAACAATGTAACCTTATAGCCCCATGCGCACAGTACACAGAAAAGGAAGAAAGAAGCAAAGCTACAAAGACAGTTTGCGGTCTGGGGCAAAGAAATGCCCAAAGAGCTCTGAGCTTATGTCAAGGAAACAAACACAGAGGGAATAGGTACAAACCCCAGGTTCCCTCACTGCTCTGTAGTATGACATGAAGATATCTGAGCATGGGGAGGAAGGAATGTACCTATAAAACCAAGTATTTTATGTCTAGATACACTGATGATCACAGCAATGAGTACGATCCCAACCTGAGTACCTCTTTGCAAGGTCAGTCACAACCCAGTTGCACCACTCCAGCAGATGTAAGTGAAAGAAGCCATATTTTGTCCTTATCGTTATCCTTTTGTAGACACTTTTATGAAGAAGATGAGGGACTGTGGAAACTACAAAAAACCCCAACACATTAGGTGACACTGGGAAAAGAGGGAACTTTTCCAGAAAACAGTGGTCATGGTACCTCTAGAAGGGAAACTAAGATTTAGGTAGCGCTGCCAGTGAGACAGTAGCAAATGGAGAAACATAGGAATAGAGACAAAAATGAAAGAAGAGTCAGAAACAATAGGGAGCTAGATGTCATAGTAATTCATAGCAGATTAGGATAATTATAGCAGAGCTTTTCTCTTCCCTAGCCCCATCTCATTATTCAGGTTTGTAAAGTCTGCTGTTTATTTTCCCAGGAGAACGAATAGGGAAGGCAGAGAGTGTTTATATTGGTAAAAAAATGCAGCAAGAAACTGTCTGATGTTTGTAGGACTTTTTCACAGTTTTATACAGGTATTTTCAAGATTAGGAAACACCAAGCAAGCCATTTTTAATTTTTTTTTTAATTTAAAGTCATAGTTACTTAACAACAGATATAATCTCAGTTTCTTTTAACGTACATTAAAAATAATTAGGTACTGATGAACACGTTTATCAAACAGACCAACACACTGACACTTTCTAAGCAGTATGTGCTGCTGGACAAATCGATATTCAGAACAGTCACAGCATCTGAAAGAGTAACAATTAGTAACAGCAGTACATATTTCTGTAGTTCTTCAAGGTCTTTGCAACACCTGAATGGTATCAGCTCATTCTTTACCTGCCAGTAACAACACTACCAATTTCACTACAGGAGTGAGTTCTAAACTCCCTGGAAAGCTGTTATGTGGCATCATATTGACTCTTAAAGGAAAACAACTCAGGGTGTTTAAGCAAGTTGCACATGTCCACTACCACCCTTGAAAAATTTCAGTAGCGGACATCTGGATTTCTTACATGTCTTTTCTTTTTTTCCTCTTTTTTTTTGGTCTACATAAGCACTCCTCAAGCTCTGAGGACAAAGGATCCCCAAATTAATTAAAAGTAAAATTACTCAGGTGAAGTTCTTTTAGAACAGCACAATGAAAATGTAATATGAGATACACATTAATGAAAAAAGAACTTCCAACAATCACACCAAAGATGCTTGACAAGGACAAGAAACCCTTCCCTCTAATTCAGGGTAGGACTTAACAGTGTGATCCCTAGTAGCACTGTCACAAAGAGACCGGAGGAGGTGAAGTTTTGCTGTCAATCAGCCGTGAAGGACACTCCACGTACAAATGGGCAAGTGCGGCTGTTGCACTCTTGTGAATGCCAGAAAGCTGTGAAAGCCACTGTGTATGATCCATGGTGGAGTTGGATACCTTCACACCCCTTTCCATATGCTTAAAATCACTGGTTCTGCCTCAAAGTCAATTAGTGTAAGCAAAATTCTAGTTGTGATTTAATGTAATTAGCCTACTCAGCAGATTGTTAATATAAGTTACAATTACTGCTTCTGGAGGAAACAGTCTTTGAAATATATGTGAAAAGAGAACAGATTTCTGGCTTGCAAAACTCTTGTGCATCAACAATGGCTGCACATAAGTTATATATAACCTACCTTGGTTTTGAACAACAGCTTTTTAAAGGAAGTCACATTTCAAATTCTTTCATTCTTTTTAAAGGGATACAGAACTAGGCCACAAGAATTGGGATGTGGACTGGTTTTCCCAACTGCAGCTCAAATGTCTGCACTGATGGGCCATAGCTACAGGCACCAAGGCTGCAAATAGTCGAATTTCAGAGAAAATACAGAAATGACTACGATATAGCAACTGAGATGCCACAATTCCTTATTATAAGCATAGCTGCAAACATTTACATCTTTTGGAGGAGCATATGGTTTCATATATAAAAAGCTACTAATTCTGTTCTCCTTAAGAAATGTCTAAGTACATAATTATAAAGTTTAGATGTAATTGCCATTTTAAAACCTCCCTAAACACATATCTGCCCAATAGACCATAACTCTCCAAAAGGAATCACTGTTATCTGCAGGATGAACTATTAACAGTTTAATAGCTAGTGGTTTATTAACTAATGCTTTAATGCAGTTTAAAGTTCTTAAAATTATTATCCCTGAAGTAAAATTAGACCTTTAAATAAACTCTGTTGGTGTTAAGCATTTCATTTAAAATAAAGATTCAAACACTGAGACATGCCTCTAAGAGCAAAATCCCACCAAAAATGATTAAGGTTGCACTGTCCAAATGACATCTTATTCCTTTTTTCTCATTCTTCTTCCTAAAACAAATGTTCTTGCTTGGCATGACAGCTTATAAGGATGAGTGAAATAGGCTTATGGTATAAGAGCAGTTTGGGCATTATTTCTGTAAGAAATGAAAAGGTATTGGGAGACCTATTATGTGGAAGATCAAAGTGTAGTGCTGTACAGTACTAGCAGAGACCTCCAGGCTATCATGCGTTTCGCAAGGTATTGCAAGACTGCAATAAATGTTTGGGAGTTACCCTTGGAAGCTCCAGCTCCTAGATCCATGTGACTACATGAAAATCTCACCTTTCAATAAAAAAATACACTTCTGAACCTTGAGATTTTGGGGGGACTGAATCAGTCATGGAAATTAAGCAGTAATGAGGAAAACCTCCCAAATACAAGGCTCATGGCAAAAACAGAATGTTAATATCTTTAATGGCTTAACTAAAGCTTCTTAATTGGTGAACCTGGAAACATGGCCTACATGTTATGTGCTTTATGACCACCATGATCAGAAACTTGTGTCTTCAGCTCAAATCACTGTTGTTCCATTTAGTAGCACAGCTACAGGAGTCACGAGTATGAAATACATCGACCAACATTGCCATAAGAGCCCTTGTGCAGAGACTCCTCTCACAGCAAAACCACATCTTTGCCTCTTTAGCTTGGAGTACAAAACTGAAGGTATAGCTGCAGAAGCACATTGCAGACACATTGCTAATGTATTTGTTATATTTCAGAACACTCCTAATCACTCCTCATTTCTAGCTCTTCTGAAGTATATCCCCGTCACCCAAAAATCCTAATCCAAGCAATCATGTTTCCTAAATGTACTTAATTTTGAATTTTGTGTTTTCAAAATTATTTATTGCAAGAAAAATTCTACAATGCCTGTTTTAATGCACTTCAGATATCAAAAATATTTTTGTTTAGATGGGAAATGGAATAAGTGAATTCCCTATTCTCTTCACATTTTCAGAGATAAATGTTGTCAATATGCTAGTAACTTAAAGATATGATTGCAAACAGGTCTAAGACGCATCATTTCTCATTTCTGAATGAACCTATTTGAATGAGTTTCATTCACATAAGAAAACCTGTCAAGATGTGATGTTTATGATAGCTATATGTCTTCAAAATAAGATTTATAGTGTGAAACTTTGAAAGAAGGAAACAAGGAAAATCATCATCGAAGAACAAAATCACAGTTGGAGAGGATTGAAAAAAACTGCCAAATAATGTTCCTTAGCAAACATGAACTCCATACTGGGGAGTCACCTTAACCTGTAGCTATGTAATCTCCTGTATCATCTTGGTCATTTTTTGAGTTAAACTTCATGTACCATAAATGCAAAATAGAGACAAGAAAGTCTATCCTCTTAGTACCTGATCGAAGCATAAGTCACTACAAGAACAGTGACAGAGCAGTGACAGAGCTGGCTATCTCCAATTCTCTAATGAAATGTGGGCTGGAATTCACCTACCAGGAATTACTAAGATAGGCATCTGAAGGGAACCGGCTAGTCTGTAAAAGAGGATTGTGCAAAGAGATTTAAAATTACAAACAAAAGGTAAGTACAGATTAAAGCTCGCTCTCACAAAAAAACCCCACCAAACTGCCCCCAAAAAGCACCCGACACTGCAGATGTCTGTTCATTTTGTTTGATTGTATTTAGAGACAGGACTACAATAGCAATTACTGACATCAGCAAAAGCTGCATTATGATGACACAGTGTAATACTTCTTACTGAAAGATTTTAATAACAAATATTAAATACAGTCAGTAACTAAAAAGTGAAAAACAAATAAAATCAAAACAAATTATCAACCTCCCCATTCAAAAACACAGATAACATAGAGCCATAACAAAAACTGCAGAAGAAAAGAAAACTTGACATTAAAACTCCTTTGATATGTGGATCACAGAAGCAGTTCATTATAGTAGCTTCTTGGAAGTTGCCTCAGTAACTGTGGAAAACTGCTGCCATGTGTATACATAGTATGACTTAATGAAAAAAACCCACCTTTTTTAAAATGGAAATTTGATGTTACTCTGAAAGAGCCTGATTTAAAATCATAGCCAAGTTGATATTCAATGTAATGTTTAAAAATAGCAAAATACAGTACAGGAACACAGTATGCAAGTCAAGAAAACAAGTACATGTTAACCCTACTGACTGAAGCTTGCTTGTGAAATTCTAACACGCAAATGAAGCTAATAAATACTTTTCTTTTGAAACCTAATGTGCAAAAGTGGCTAAAGTATATTACAGCAGCATCAAGACCATGCATTTGGGTCCTACACTTAAAAAAGCCGCTCATTTCTTTTAGTGTTTTTTTGGTGGACTAAGCAGCAATTGATAAATACACTTGTATTTCAGAATAAATATATACAATAACGCTGAAAAATGGAAAATACAACACAGATTTCCAGTGCAAAACTTCCAAGTAATAGACATAATATCAGCTAATAATTTATTGAAATCATTAAATGGGTTAAATTCCTAGCTGAGAAAAATACGATTACATGACTTCTGGGGCACTTGGAAATCACATCATTTGAAAATGTGTCTAGAAAAGTATGTGTTTACCAATTGAATAAAAAGCTGAGAAGCTGCAGCAGATAAATTAAATGGTGAAGAGTAATCAATCACGGTGCTAAAATGATAGATGACAACTAAACTGAAGCCCCAGGGAAGTACAAACACAGAGCCATTTTGCAAAATTAGGTTGCATAACTAGTATACCTCAAAGCAGTACAGAATCTAAATCCGTGTCAGAGATCTCACATTAAAAAATGCAAAGCTGTGTCTGTAATGCAAGATCGATAAAAAAAGAAAAATGAGGTTTAGAGGCACAGAATTTTATAAGCATATGAGTCACAGAGAATATACTACTCTGAATAGTCTTAACACGATAACCAAAACGCAGACAAAATGAAAAACCTTTACACTATGCAAATGTTACTATATCATTTACCAGAAGTTCGTACTTCCACTGTGGGAGAAAAAAAACCTAATTTAGGGGAAGACCTCATTAAAGAATTCAGGTAGGGTGAACACTCAAATGAACTATTTTATCCAAGTCTGCAGTATATGCACATGAATTTAAATGGGCAATGACAAAACCTGGGAGGACAGGGAATAAGGGCACTTCCATGCTCCTTCTAGATTACTATATTGCAACAAAGGATTGAAATCGTAATGTAAGGGAAGATTATTGTTATTAGTAGAGAACACTCAGAAACCACAGGCTCATTTCTTTTTGAAGGCTCATAAATTCAACTTTTACAAAACTGACCCTTCCAAAACCAAGGAACCCTTCATTTACCTACTTTGTCTTGGGTACATTACATACCTCTAGATATAATATAGTAAACGGTCAAATATAACACATGGTGGCTTTTGAAATAGATATTAGGGTATACAAGAGTAATACTGCGTGCTCACGAGGTAATGGTCAAACCTAACATAAATTTAGTTCCTCTACATGCAATGGAGTCAAACTGCCAATACAAAAATTTTCAGCAGGCCGAGCCTCCTCTCATCTGCTCACAGTGGAGCACAGTTTGGCTTCCTCCTGATTTAGCACTTCATTTGTGCAGTCTCCAAATTTATGTCACATTACCTGAACTTGTCTTTATTAAACAGGAACCATGAAAAAACTGTTATTAACCAGTAGCCTCCAAAGACGCCAATTATTTGATAAACAAAAGTATGTGGCAGATGAAATCTGATGGCTACTAACTATGTGAGGACAAAGGATGCCTTTTTTGGAACATGCGTTGCAAGACTTTTTCCCACCTCCACAGAGGACGACTGTGATTTCTGTGAGATCAAAGCCAGATGACAAAGGTCCTTGCATTTAAAACAAAGATGTGAATAATTAAAACTCACAAAACATAGTATATGTTATGACTTTTATTTTATCATTTTCTCAGTAGGAATAATATTAATTTTATCTTCTTCCTATATCTGGAATCCAATATTTTTGCCTCTCAGCACCGGATATTTTAAATTTTAGGTTTTAGTTCAGGTTGACGAAAAAAGGTATTTTAAAACAAAGATCCACAATTTATCAGTCCTGGTGTCAGAAGAATGACTTGTTGCTTAGTGTATGAATAACACACAGCTGAGTTTTAAGCAGGCCCAAAGGTAGCATACACTCCTACACGGCTGAATGTATAGCCTGATCAAGCTGGTAACACTGCTCCTCACTGATGATGGATGAGAGATAAATGTAATTTTATTTATGTTTTATTATTCCAATTGCCTATGTATATTCCAGAGAGAGTGTTAAATAAATTACACATTACACATGTTAAATAACCACTGTACAGTCTCATTTCTGTAATTATATATTCATTGTTAGATCATTTGTAGTTTATAATCATAATACCATGACTGATAAAATTAACTGATGGATACTATGAAAAGGTTCTGTCAACCTATTCTTCCAGAAGGAGAAAGTGAATTTGTAAGTGATTGAGTACCTATAATAATTGATTAATTTTTTCTCACTGTACACAAATAAATCCCTACTTGACACAGGAATACAAATGAGGAGAAGATCTTCAAGCGTCTGCAGTAGTGAAATTTACTTTCTACAAACAAGTCTATAACAACTCCTGCATTTTTTGTATACATACATCAGTTGAATTATATAAATTGCTTGGAATTACTAATATTTATGCATGTAACTATCAGTCATCTGCTGCCAAAACTTAAGATCCCGGTGAAAACCATAATTACTTTGGCTGAAGGTATCCCATGCATTAAGTAACAACTCCCAAACGTTCCACCATATCTTTCCACATGTCAAATAAAAATTGCAAGTGCTGACCCATTTTACAATATGTCACAACCCTTCACAAACTCCTTAAGATATAGGTATATGGTATTACTTAGTGCATTATTACCCAACAATCTCAATATTGCTCTTGCAGAATATCTATTTGATACTGGAACTAGCAAACTCAAAATTTGCCAAAGATCAGGAACATTTTGCAATGCAGCTCTGCCAAGAGGAAGAGGAGATGGCCCTGTGTGGGAGATGTGAGGAGAAACTATGAAGTTGAGCAGATTAACTGTGTAGGTGAAAGACTGGAAAGATACAGGGTGTGGAGAGGTATGATAGCATGTAGTGGATATAAACCACAAGAGCCAGGAGGGGATAGAAAATGGAAGGCAAGTATGAATGACAGAAGCAGCAATGGAAAGTTAAGAGGAATACATAAATAAAATAGGAGTTTTGAGAAGATTTTTGAAACTGATTTTTTTCCTAATGGTCTTCTCAAACATATGTACGATTCCTTATACGTCTAAAAAATGCCTACTGGTAGCACAGTTTAGTGCCTTGTATAAATATCCATACAGATTTTCAAACCAGCATTATGCTGCCCTCAGCTTCAATGAGATATCATGCAATTCTTTTCATGTTGTCTGATTAAACACAACATTAAAACTCATCATTGAACTTGGTTGCCCAGAGTGATACTGCACATTTTTTCACTACTGATGTTTTTACATATTCTTTTCCATCAAAGAGTTTTATTTTTACTGCTTACCAAAAAATATTCAAGATTAATTTCTATCCAAACTAGTCTGTTCCATATGCCAGACTGGCTAAGTGAATAGAGACTTTGTGTATGACAACAGAATTCCTTCAATTTTACTGCATCATATACTGAGAAATTCTATATTGCTTATTCTATAAGCAGAATGGTGCTGAAGAGCACATACTGTCTGTACATTACTTACTGTCCACAGTCTTTAACCACAAAAAGACAGGCTCTAATAGCATCTAGCATAGAAGAACTGTTTTGTTGGAACTGTTAACAGAAATGCCTTAACACATTCATCCACTTTGGCTCTCAGAGGATACTGTCACCTTTTAATACTCAGCAATGCAGTACAGCCATAGGCTCCGCTACATTTCCCAAGGCATATTGCTTAGGATTGGCAATAAAAGCAGTCTCTGTTCTCTACTGGTACTTCACCAGCAACTAGAGATTTTTTTTATCAAAGGATAACATCAACAGTACCATCCACAACACAACCACAGCTCATTTTCTTGTCTCAGCAAGTAGTCATAATTTCTAGATGTTTTATAAAGCTGTAGTTATCAAAGGCCAGTGCAGCCATGCATCGCGACTGGTCATACTGTGCAGTGAACAGCACAGCTCTGACAAGGGCAGTTCAGAACAATTAGTCAATGATTAAGTGGTTAACACAAACCCATCAAACTCTCTTATTCATGTTCCAACCCACCAGGATCTGACAACGCTGATAAACCTGCAAGTTTTTCTGCAAAATTTCAGGTGTGCACAAATGTTAGTGTACTACTGTTTTTAGCTTGGTACATTCTAGTACTACAATTCGCTTTTACTGAGAAGAAAAAGGCAGCATTTTCAGTATAGGCAGCGATGAAGACACATTGTGTAGATTATCTGGGCATCTTACTTAAGATGATTAAAGGATTAATAAAAGTCTACCCCTGTGAAATGAAACTGAGTTGGATAAAAGGCAGAAATGCTCACTGCTCTAATTTCTTACACTTGTTAAAAGAACTGTGAAGAAGAAGAAAAAATGTAACTACAAATACTGTTTACTTTCAGAGTACATAATCTAGTCACTTACTGTTCACAATACAGACTGTGTGCTTAACTCTCTTCTCTTTGTTTATTCAGGACTCCACGTTTCTGTAAGAAAAACAAATACATGCATTTATCGTCTAGACAAAATAAATTACGTAATTTCATTTATGGCACAGAAGTTTTCATACTAAGTTTTGAGTTACTCTTGGATTTCTGTGAAAGTGTCCAGAAGAGAAAATCCACATTGCTCCTTCTCTTTAAAAGGGAAAGTTTCCAGTCTTAGGTACTACAACAGCAGCAGAGATGGGAAATCCACAAGTTCAGGGGACAAAGCTCTTTTGAAACCTCGTACCACTTTCTGGGCAACCGAGTTGCAGCTGGGCACCGGCACCTCTCCTCAGTTCAGGGAAGGTGACAGGCTTTCACACCTGTGAGGCTGGCAATCCTCTGGCCAAAATTAAATTCTCACACTGTATTATTGGCCAGATTGCCCCATTGGACTGAGGAGTTAAGGAAGAAACAATGTGTACCTCCAAGGACAGCCACCGCCTCCCTCACCACTTTGGGAGGAGAGGGGGACATGCTGCAGAGGGGCGTTTGATGCCTCACCCACAGTGCTTCATGCAGACAATTACCATCATAAGCACTCATCACAGCACTCCGTCTGCTTGGCCTTTCTGGGCCAGTTTACAGACATCACAAGAGAAGTGAGTGTTAAGGCAGGATTTGAAGGAAACCAGCATACTGGCTTTACAGTCTTTTACTGTTAACAGTTTTCATGAATACTTGCATGAGAGAAGGAAGAAAATTGGGACTGATAGGCAATAAGGGTTGCAGCAAGGGCAACACTGATGTGAAAGAGGAGGCAGGATCAAGCTGTGAATGCACTTAAATGCAAAGATGACCAATTCTGATGCAGTTAAAAGAGGAAGCCAAATGCACAGTTACCAGGATAGGTAAATGTATTTTTAATTTTACATCAACTTTGTCAGAGGAAAATGAAACTGCTGTTATCTCAAATTGTCAAACTACATTACATCAACCCTTGCTCTGGTCTTTAAAAAGGCAAATCACAATTCCATCCAGCATCTCACTCTAAATTAAACAGGCTACCATCTTTCGTGACTCAAATAATAAAGAATTCAGAACATAACTGATTTAAAAAATTCTAATTTTCCCTTCCTTTTTAGTAAGAAATTAATATTGCCTTCTATATAGTTCTGTCAATATCTGTAATGCAGAAATCACTCACTTGCATGTCAGTCTACTGAAGAAATCTGTTAGGAAACAAGTAACAGTTGTTTGGAGCTGAGAACTATATAGTCCATGACTCCACAGCACACAATACTATGTATTAATATAATAATAATATTATTAAGCTTTAAACTTTTTGTACACTTAGGATTAGCTCTTCTATCCAACAGCTTATTTCCTTATGGCCTAGGCATCAGTGAGGAGATGTGGAACACCTGAACAACGCAAAGTGGCAATGATACGAAACCCTTATTTCGAAAGGGATTCAAATAATTCAAGATGCTGGTGTAAAACACAGCTGTGGGATCAACTCACTTCTTTCCCAGAGTTTGTAACACATCTGACAGTAGTCTTAGCAGGCCTTACACAGCCTGATGTTCCTTATTAGCTGTACAAAATGTCTTGGTACAGGCCATGAGAGACCTAGTCTGAACTACTGTACTCAATTATCTCTTGAACAGGTTCAACCAAAACTTTGCCTCTCCCTGTCATTCAAGCCCTCCCAAACTGAGGGATTTGAAATTCAGACATACTCAGAGATGGGTTTAAATTAAAAGCCCTGATCCCAACCTTCTTCTGGGGTTCAGAGCCAGGGTTTTGCTTCAGGTCTCTGTGTACATCTTGCATTTGAATAGAGGGAGCTGCAAGTGCCTTAGAGAAATTAACAGCCCGAGTCACACCTGCTCTGCGGTACACTGGATCTATCTTCCCCTGTTTCTCTAAGCTGTCTGTGTCAAGCTGTGTCATATTATTACCGAGCCTTTCAGAAGATTAACTATTTCCTTCTGCTGCAAAGACAGAAAATGGAAAGGAAAAGATAGATGTTTATTTGAGTATTCACTGGAAATAACTGAACAAAATACAGGTTATGAGGCAAATTTTAGCAAAACCATGAGTAAGTGTGGTGCTTCAGTAAGTGCAAACAGAGACAGCCCGCCTGCTCTCCTGGAGTTGACAGATGGAGTTTCTGAAATGTATGAAAAACATAACACAGATCTGGAATAAATCAGTAAAAATCAATCAATAAGAATCAACACTTATCAAAGGGACGAGATAACAGCACTCTTTGCAAGTATTTGCAGGGCTAAAATATACAGAGAGAAATAAACAGGAATGATTTGTATTTCTAGAGAAAGACGAAAAAAATCAGAGAAATTCAACTGTTTCTATCATTTACTATTAAACGCAGGCTATTCTTATGAGATGTGTTGGAAGATTAATTCATTCACCCTTGGTTATGGACTCCTGTGGGTCTTCAGTGCAGGAGATACCCTGCAGTGACAACTATATTTCCAGAGCTACAAATAGCATCTGTCATACTGCTTCTATCTTCCAAGGCTCCGTTTTCATTTCAATAAAATTTGCAAGGGAAGACTTTTCCTAAAGAAACCATTGGAAATATCAACAGAAACACATTTGGATATGCCTGAATACATCTTGTAATATCCCTTTGAAGCATAATCTATATTTTACAAATGGTATCTACAGAAGACACTTTAGGGCATGTAATTTTAGGGAAAGTAATCATGTAAATGATCTGCAACTTCTACTTCAGTCATAAGGACATGCAAAAGTAATCAAAACAGATCCTTTTCTAGTTAATTCTAAGCACTCTGTCCCCAGTTACCTTCAGTGGTAACCAAATATGGAAACAGTCCCATTAATTTGAGGTAGAAGAGCTGGACCTCTAAAATAAACAAAGCTCAGTCAACCATACAGAATTTAAGAATATACATGAATATCTTTGCACAGGAAACAAAACCCTACTCCACTGCAAGGAAGGGTTTCTTTGCAGTTTTTCTCCAGAAACTCGTTTAACCCATACAGAAGCAGAGTAGATTTACCTTTATAATAGGTGAAAAAGAACGTTTCTAGCATCACAGATTCATGGTACAAATAAGTCCCTTCTATTACACGGTTCACGATTCACTGTGAACTGTAATATAAAAGACGAAAGGGAAGTTGCACTGTAATTAAAGATTACTCAAGATCTCTTAGGCCATCTGCAGTTTCTTTATTCTATTACTATTTTTACAACCAGGAAGAACTGTGTGATCTTCTACAAACTCCATGAAGAAACAATTTTTGTCTGTTTAGGATTATGGGGTAAACATTCATTAGCAGAACATATGGCTGTTATTTTAATATTTTTCTCTCTCTTTTTTCAGACATTGAGGAACAATATTGCAAACTGAATCTCTATACTCTGGAGTAATAAAGAGCTGCTAATACATCATGATTATGGTTTAGTGTCAGTTTTGGAGCACAACTGGACAACATTTTCGTTATGAAGAAATAAAAGCTCTGGAAATCAGTTTCAGAAGGGTTTCAGTTTTGACAGAGCTTAAACTTAGTCCAGGTTTGCTAAGAAGTTTATTGATCATCTTTCAGACCTGAGGACAGCCCTTTATGTGGCATATCTGGGAGGTTTTGAATAAACTGTTCTGAAATTTTGAGTAGCAAAAAGAGAAAACAGAAACCAAACTTCAAAGCAAAGGCAGCTGGTGTTCAGTCTAGTGAATTTAGCAGCACAGCCTCAAAACCCAACTCCAGTAGTGTTAGAAATGAAAATGGGAATTTCAAATTTTATTCTCTGCTTTAGAATTATTTATAAGAGTGAAAATCAGATTAATTGAAAGTGGAAGTGATGCAGTATTATGAATAGACTGACATCCTGTAAAACATAGAACTGACATCTATGAAAATGAGGCTAGCATTCGATTATGAAGTTTAAATTAGCTAATAACCAGTACAGAGCCTGGATAATTTCTAGTTGCATAATGTGCAACAAATTAAATGTATTCTGAAAAAAATGGAGTTGTGGGCATTTACTAATTGCTTCACATATTGAAACTGAAATTGTCATACATTACAAACTTTTCAGTCCTTAATCATATGCATATTCTAATATTTTATGGACTTAATTCGCTCAGCATAAACTTTTTACTGTGAGTAACATTGATTTTGTCGAAGCCTCAAATAAGTCGCAGAACGGATCTGAGGATTAGTTTAGAAGGGATTTAAAGCACACACTGTGAATCCCTATACAACCACCACTTAAAACACTATCCGTTCAGGCCCAGATGGATTGCTATGGCAACGGAATCCCAAATACCAGGTTTGTAACTAACAAAAATGTAAATTATTGATGAACTCAGAGTTGTCTCTCTTGGACACCCTCCTATTCAAATACCAAACCGTATGGTTAGAGTACAAAGAAAAGGTTGATACGCAGTTTCCCCAGCCCAGTGAGCACTAATCCCAAAGGATTTCATTAAATCTTTTGGCTTAAATTTTTATTCTTGGAACAGCAGTCAGCAAGCAGGGATTACATTAAAACAGGCACTATTGAGGTCATTACTGACTGAATTCAGGTCTGTAATATAACAAAACAGAAACTAATTTTAAGTACACCTCCACAAAAAAACTTAAATAGCGCTCCTCTAAGTTACTATATTTTAGATGACAGTATTCTTCCCCTCACACCTTTCACCCTGCCTCCTTGCCAGTAAGAAATGATGGAGAACAGTACAGAAGAGTAAAAACCAATATATAAATTATTTGATAAAGAGGCACATGTGCCATGGTAGAGGTGATTGTACACAAAGAAGTGAGTTGTAGAATAATGAAAAGAGGGAGGCTCAGTAGCCTTTGATATTCTGTAAAGCAAAATCCAGAATAAAAAATTCCCTAGAAAATAAGCAAACCAGAAAAAAGGTACTTATTGCCATCTTTATTACATATTTAATGAAAAGTCTGATAAGGGAATAAATAGTGGCAGGAAAGCTAAGCACTTATATAGACCCTGTTGTCTGGAAAGCCTTTCAGACTATATACAGAATGGGATTAACACCATAAGTCCCACACAAAAATATAACCACCAGCTCTCACATTTTGGACTGCAACAGCCCAGAGGATTTTAAAACAATCTCAGACTTTAAAAAAAGAGGAAAATTTCTAGAGGTGTGCCTGCTGTTAGATGTCAGTGTACAGAGAAGGGAGCTG
This sequence comes from Mesitornis unicolor, assembly GCF_000695765.1. Lineage (NCBI taxonomy): Eukaryota > Metazoa > Chordata > Aves > Mesitornithiformes > Mesitornithidae > Mesitornis > Mesitornis unicolor. The sequence goes on along the minus strand of NW_010178331.1, from coordinate 104,287 downwards.
GCAAACTTTTGCCTGCAAGAGCTTGTTACTAGCTCCCCTATTTTCTTAAAACTAGGAGGAAAGACCAGGACAGGGAGTGAGTTTGTGGAAATGGATAAATATGGATGCATGCTGATGGTCTTCCTAAGGGAAAGGAAACAACTCTTGAAACAGGTAATGGAAAAGATAAACAAAGACAAGGAGCCATTTTTTTAAGACAAAGGAGAAATTCAGAGCAACAGAATGAAAAAGACAAGATACTGGTTATATCACACACTTTCTGATGAGGCAGGAGAAATCCTCCCATCCTGATTCATGCACATGAACGTTTATTTAGCACAGTATGTAGAGACAGAGTGCCTACACTGGGGAGCTGCCATTTGGAAAGCTGTTTAAGTTTACAGATATTAACTACATCGCAAGCTTTTTTTAGGTCTTGACATACAGTATTTAAATATTTCAGCCTACAATTGAGCAGAATATACATGCAGTCACTATGGCCACTAGTGGTAAAAACACTATTTAGACCCTGCATCCTGCCCATGCAGTCTGTGGCTTGGCCATCCCCACCCTGTGACCTATGTGGTTAAAGTGGAAGACAGTTTTCAGCTCTAGGGATTTCTCTACTTACTAGGGGACTCTGCTTATTGCAGAATTTGTCTCTGGGAGTACTTTTTACAAGACTAGCAATGAAGCTGGGTTTTTTTGGCCTCTGTTCACTTGTATTTAGTTGCCTGCTGCCTCATGTTCAAAGATGCTGCTCGCCCATGGCTTCCTCAAAATTTCAGTTCTTAGCAGATTAAAGATCCAAGGGCTTCAACTCCATGGAAGCTCTGTGGTCCTTTTTCCATAGGAGAGTGGCTAGTCTTTTCTTGCTTATACGCCACACCTCCATCTAACATACTGAGTTTCTGCTACACACCACTGATACACAGGCTAAAGAGTAGCTACTAACCCTCAGTAAGCCCTAGGTGCTCCTCAAGTGCCCCTGCATCGCTGTCCCAGCTACATGATGCTTCTCACGTTCTCGGCTTCTCTTTCTCCTACCAGCATTGCCCAGAACGTGCCTCGCCGCGTTCTCTGGTTCTCAGTTCTGCTGGATTCAGATCTCCTGTTGCTCATCAACAGCCTTTTGCAGCTTCTGCTTTATCCTCACACTTGGCTTGACATAAAAAGAGCCATCCACTCTGATACTTCAATCAACCACACTTAGATCAGTATCATACCTTCATGATCAATAAACAATCATATGAATCAGTGGGCACTAAGAAATTATCTTTTTATGAAAGAAAACCCATTAACAGTGGTAATACAGCCAGTGACAATATAGTCACAAATTGGTATCTTAATCAACCTGGCCTTATGTTCTTGTGACAACTCTTTGCCATATACAGGAATGCCAAAAGATTACCAGAATTTCGGCCAGCACTAGCGTTGTCCCCAGTATCTATCCAGGACAATACATGGCTCTTCCTCTACTAACGCCCATTTCACAGTGGAGCCACTGTTGTCCTGCTGTATAAATGGGATATCAGATGTGGCAGTGATGTGGACGTACATGTGTGTGCAGACTCACAGGAAATCCTTGCATTTGACAGACTATTAAATTAGAGAAGTTGGATGTGTTCACACTACATAGAGACACTTCAATCACTTTGCTACATCTGCCATGTAGTAACTGTGGAGCTGCTCTGGGAAGAACCTTCACAGTACACAGCTTGCCACTCCTGCTTTGCTGGGTATGTCTCAGCATTTCCTTAGAAAATAGGAGAATTTTCAAACTTTACGTGAAGATGACATTTTTCCATTTGTAAATATGAACACATGAGAATACTACTAGCATTTATTAGTAATAAAAAGCCCTCAAAAGTTTACAAATCAGAGGGTAACTTCATTTTTCTAAGTGAAAATTTTCAAGACTTCAGCTGAAACGACCAGCACTCCTGACGTGGCATTTCATCACATCTGATTCCAAGTATTTTCAGGCTTTCCAGGACAAAAAGATAAGGAGCTACCATTATTTTCTGAGTCATCTGAGAGAAAAGAAAACCAGTCCTCCATGAGTTGCTTCACAACTCTATTTAGACTAGATTTCTTGGATTATATGAAAATTAAGAAAACTGTTCCTAGCAAAATTTATTTCAGAAGTCATTATTAGGTTTCTTGTTACAGCTATAGATGAAGATTTATTTAGAAGCACAGTGAAGGTTTTTAATCTGTCTCCCAAATCCTTCCTAGAAAGATAACATAGATCTTTACAGTAATAGCTGGTGTATTTTATGCAACTAACAGAAGCCATCTCACTGTAAACACTTTGAAGATCTTCGGTACTTTCGATACACGCTTGGCTGTGTTCCCATGTTTGGAGATTCAAAATCTAATTGCTTTTATCACAGGATGAAGAAACCTGCTGCAACACCCGCTACAGGAAGGGATTATGTGTTACATAACTACTGAGCTTTTTATTCTGCAAGTTTGGCGTGAGGGTTCTAAAATTTATTTCACAATTCTACTTTACAAAAATGCACTAATGTGGGCAAGAAATTCACCCATAAGTATCAGCACCTTAGCTTAGCTCTCAGCATGTAATCTATGGATCAGTTGTTCTATTTTTTATATCACCCTACGGAGACTACAGGGGCAACAACTTCAGTATTTGCTGGCCATTTAAATGCGTCCCTTCAAAGATAACTCTTTAGAGTAAGAGAAAATCCTAAACAGACTTACTGTGAGGTTCACCTGGATATGTACAATAAGAGATATTAATTCACCATTGGTATAATGTTAGTTCACACTTTCTTTCATATGCTGTAAGTTTTATCAATGCTGCTGTTCTATTTCTCCTACAGAAAATTATTAAAAAGAAGTATGAAAGTCTACCAGGCCTAACTACAGATAAAAAACAAGTTACTGCCTACCATTTCCTTTACTAATCCAAGAAGTAGCAGCCAACACACTGTTCAGATTCCTGGTAAGCAGCAAAAGAAATCCTATAAAAACACGTACATTCATTTTCAAACCTTTTACCTATGATCTCTGACACTAACATTGCTTGGTCTGCACTCATTGTGCACCATCCTTTGTTCGATGGCAACAGCTCTCTGCTCCCTTTGACCATTCTTTAACTATCTGGGGGCTTCATATCCCAAGACTACCATTTCATGTGAAAAATTCCACTACTCTCATGGTCACAGTTGGCTCTTCCTTTTTGTTGAACCAAATATTAAACTAATAAGATAATGAAATGTCATCAACTTAAATGAAATTTTTCTTTACAAGAAGAGATGGTACATTGTACCTTTCTTTTTCTGTCAGCAGCAGCAAGGAATGAAAATCTCAAAATTAATAACTACACTGGAAAGCACTGATCTTTAGTACTGGTACTAGAATTCATTAATAATAGGATCACTAAATAAAGTAAGCATACTTGAAGATTTTAAAGATTCACCTGCAGTTACAAAATATAATACTTTTTTAATTCATCTACCAAAAAAATGTTTCTAATCACTCAATATTTAGCAATGAATTAACTTCAGTATAAGAAAACAGCAAACAAACAATTACATCATCGTCAGTGGAAATACTTCACAACCTTATGGCTAACAATTAGGATGACAAAATCATGAGCAATTAGTTGTAAGTCAAAAAATGTTTGCAGCCTTCTAATTATTTAAGTTAAAAAATTAACTGTGCTATTTCTGTATTTGATACATTTGCCACAAGAATGGATTACTGTTATGAGTCTGTTGTATAAACATCACAAAGTCTGTTGGAAAATGTGAGTCCATCTTGTACTATGTTTTTGCCTTCCTCAGCACATTAGAATATTAGCCCTCTTTACAGCTACTAAAAATAAAAAAATAAAAAAACCCCAAACCCCTCAACATTAGGCAATAATTAAAAATTGCATTTTGATAAGTTATGGTTCTATAGTACAAAGATCTAAAGAAACAAAAAAATGAAATGAATTAGCATGAGAATAACAGGATTTGTGGAGATGTCCCTGAAAATCAGAGAATGGAACAGGCTAGATTTTGTAAAACCGTCTGTTGTATTCACATTTGTCACATTTGTCACAGTCTCCTTCTGACACTGTCACGCATATTTCTTATTTAGTACTGTCCAGAACATTATTTTTTCAGTAACTGTCACCATAGCAGACAGCAGTGTCTCCTGGAAGGGGCAGCATATAGCACCATTACAGAAGTAAAAATGAGATGCGCTGATCATCTTTGGGTGACAGAGCACTGGAACAGGCTGCCCAGAGAGGTTGTGGAGTCTCCTTCTCTGGAGACATTCAAAACCCACCTGGACGCCTTCCTGTGCAACCTCATCTAGGTGTTCCTGCTCCGGCAGGGGGATTGGACTAGATGATCTTTTGAGGTCCCTTCCAATCCCTAACATTCTGTGATTCTGTGATCAGTATCACTAGTCCCCAAACACAAGTCATGAGATAACCACTTAGTAGATCTTGCTGGTTCTTCAGTGTTTTTCCTTTTGCCTAGACACAGAGGAGCAATCACACACCAACAAATAAACCAAACCAAACAAAAAAATAGTAGCCAGAAGCATTGTCTGGGTATAAAAAACACAAATACCAAGAGTAAAGCAAATGCACATGCACAGTCCAGTAGAGATGTCTCACACCCCAGAGATCAATGGTCACCAGCCTGGCTGGCCGTGCAAGGACAAGAATTCAGTCATCAGAGCTCTTAACCCAGCACAGATGATGTCTTGGCGTAGTGTGGCTAAGTCAAGCTACTTTCCATAGTTAGTGGCAGGTAGTAGCATATGACCTGACCACCTTGGCTTCCTTCCCTGGTCAACAAATTGGATAGGGCTGGCATCTGAAGTAAATTTTGTCTTCACACTTCTGGAAGCACAGAAAAAGTTTTACCTAGCCTTTTGCTGCTGGGATTTGGGTCTAAATTAACAACGGTATAACTTCATCTAGAGATGTCATTTCAGTATCTTAGAACATTTCTTTACACAGTATGTGCCTATGCCTGACAAATGCGTCCAATTTTGCAATCCCAGAGATGAAACTTTGAAGCATCATGACTTTTTTTTCATCTTGAAACTACAAGCAAAAACCTAGAGACTGGGGAATTCAGACAGACCTTTTAATCACAGGTGTCACCCTGGGCTGTGACAGAAGAGCTTAACAGCCAATCCTTGCAGATTACATGCAAAGATGTTATTAGAAAAAGCAGGATAAAAGACAAGTGGTGGTTTTGCAAGTTTACATGAAAGGAAAAAGGGAAGCATCAAGTCCACATTCAGCAAATCCAATAGCCTAATCAAAAAGCAGCACATCAGACATTGCGGAGCGTTGAGGTACAGATGGCTAGGAATATTAAAAGAGGTAGTTATCATTATTGTTCCTTACATAGTTGAGTAAAGAAAAGACATCTTGATATTGTATTTGGCTATAAAATCAACTTCCTCAGCTAGACAGTGCCAGAAGGAACCTAATGGAAATGTCTATTTAGTGAGAATCAAATAATTACCTTATAATTACCATCTCATGTGTCACACTTAATGTTAGCATCTCTGAATCAAGGAAAATTCAAGAAAGGTCTATTTAAGATCCCTAAAAAACCCATATGGCAAATATTTTAATTGGGCTACTTTTGCTAATGAAGCAAAGTATTCCAGAAAGCAATATTTCTTCTTCTTTGTAGATCCAAATGTTAACATAAACCACCCTTTAATTTAATCTTCCTATTCATCTTGAGGAAACCTGTTTAATTTTCGATTATTAGATTCTCTGAAATGTAGCTTATTCAGACCAAGCTTTAGCCACTTCATAAAAACTACCGATTTGCACTCAAATAGCATACTGGAGCAGTTGGAAGTGAAAAACCATTTGTTCTGTCTCAGCTGATGTATAGCGTAATTTTCTGAGATTCTTTCATTGCAATTTGCAAACACATTAGCTAAGACTATAAAACAAAAGCAATCTGTACTACCCATGGCCCAGAAGAGGCAGAAGCAGCAAGTCAGAAAACATAACAAATGTCTGAATCATCTTGAGGCAGGGACACACTCTACCTCAACAGAGAACATCATTATCCAAAATGTGCCTCATCTGTTTTTCTGACTGAAAAAGCAAGCCTGGCCACTGAACACCTAATACCGCCATATATTCTTTAAAAAAGCTGTATTAGACATTTAAGGAGGGGCCTAGAGAAGGCAAACTTATGCTAGACTAATTCAAGGGAGCAACACTGCCCTTGTTACAAGACTTCCAGTCCCTTTGCCCAGTTCCTTCAGTTCCATCCTCAATTCTGCAGTCAGCCCCGCTCTGGAGGAGGGGATTTATTTCCCTTTCTTCTTTCTATATCAAACTGCTATAATGCCACAGACCTCACAACAACCTCAAATGAGGGAAGCTGCCTAACACTGAAACACTGAAGTTCTCTGCCACACCATCCAATGCAGGATTTAGCAGGTCCTCCTTAAAAAAATTGAAGATTTTTTTTTTTAAACAAAGCAGATGTAAGGGAATACATTGCGAGTAGAAAGGTGCATGTAAACGTAGCTTTGGTAAGCAGATGAGAGCATAACTGCATCCATGAATAGGAAGGGACAGCAAAACAGACATCGCTATGCAGAATGATTGTTTCAGCATCTCTCAGCATGGATTTGAAACAAATCAAGAAAACACCACATGATGTATCTAAAATTGCATTTTGGCATCTGGCAAAAAGGAAATATCTGTTAAAGATCATCTAGTTCAAGGAAGCCCTTAATATGAGTTTCTGTAAAAACAGAACTTGAAATTGCCTGTCAACAAATCAGCAGATGCCCTTTCTGAAGCTGACAGGTGCTTTTTGGCATTAATGTAATGACCATAAATACTTCCTTGCACAGGGTACAATCAATTGCTTTAATCAATTTCTACTATCACTTATGAAGTATGCAGACAATTTTCTAATCTGTGCTTTGCAGTGACATTAAATATGCACATTCAACATACTCTGGCAAAGCTGACTGTCAGTTTATTTTCCTTTTGACAAAAATAAGCATTTTTGCCTCTAAGGTTACAGTCCTGTCTCAAGAATAACTGAAGTGTGGGTTCTTACACAAAATTAATTCCCCTAGAATACACTAACACAATTCACAGCAGTGTCAGTCTTCAGCAAAGCTCTGTGATACATAGAGATGCATTTAGGATGCAATGTGAAATGTTGCTTTATGAACAGAACAACCTGACAACTTAAAACAGGAACATTAGGGGTGCATTCAGGTACATGGATATTTATCAGTAAATCAAATGTCTCTGTTACCTTAAAGCTCAGTCCATACATTAGAAAATTCAAGACAGTAAGTCTGTATAGGATTAGAGACCAGTAAGAGTCAGAGAAAAGATAAAATACCAAAGAAATCAAATGTCTCCTCCTCTGGCCCTGGTTTCATTTGCTTATTCCTGATGTGCTTTCTCTCCTCCTTCTCCACTTTCTTCGTAAACTAAAATGGGCATCAGAATTGCTACTTGCCTTTCTTTGCACCTAAACAGTTCCCCTGAGGATGCAGTCTTTAAAGTACTTTTATACTGAATCTCACAACACCCCTAATAACAGGTAAAAAGGAGCAGAGAGGTTGTTAACCTAACTGCAAAGCAAGTTTACTTCTTGACACAAAAATCTTGTAATTTACTCAGTGCTCTCTCCTAAATATCATTTTGCAATGAGATATAACAACAAAGCAAACAAACCAATGTGATTTTTGGTCTTTCAACTGCTATCTTTCATGCTTATTACAGATAATACCCTTATCTTGGCCTGTTGAGAAAATACATCCGCTCTCATTTTTTCCTTTGCAAATATGAATAGCAAACCATTTGAACAGATCACTGAAAATGTGAAGAAAAGCAACAAAGACCCTGAAAAGGTAGATTTTGAAGAAATAAGGCAGGCAGACAGGCATAATTTAAAAAAGGCTGAAGAGTACCTGAAAGCCTGAAGTTTGGACAGTATTTGGCACATGACCAGCACTGGAAGTTAGCATAACAGCATAGAACAGGGAGAGAAAGTACTGGCTGGATCCCAAAAACCTCTTCATTTGCTCTAAAATATTTTAAGAGAAATAGTAAAGTTCAGGGATGTGTGAAATTTAAAGCTGGACTAGGAAAAGCACAATAAAGTAGGTAGTTGAAATAATCTTACATTAGTTGAGCTGAGGACTAGTTGAAGTAAATATTTATTTCACTGTGTTCACCTTTCACCTCAGTGAGTACCAAGCTATTACTGTGGAGACGAGTGGAATTACCAGAGCTATACAGGGTTAGAAGTCAAGAACCCTGGAGCTGTAATCCTGGATTGGTCTCTGACACGCTCTGATACCATGTTTACATCACTGCTCAGTTTCCCTACCAATAACGCAGAGACAGTGATATTCAACTCATGAAGGAGCTTGGAGGATTAAGGTTTGCAGTATTTTGAATAAAAAATGCCACTTCTAAGTTTCCTGCACAACTTATAAGGATAAGACCATAGGACTGGGCCTTAGTTTATGTCTATAAAAATGCTGATTTCAGTAGGAGAGATTCAAGGCAACTCTGAGTGTTTACAAAAATTTCACGTTTGCATCACTAATCTGTTTGCCATAGGGACTGAATGGTTGCACCTCTGGGACTGTGATTTCCAGAACTAAACTACAGGGCAGTTTCAGACCTCCTTTGGCCCTAAAACATTAAAGAATGCTTTTGTAAGGATTTTCTAAAACAGGAAAATTTTTCTCTCTCTTCTAATTATTTTCAACATCTTATTTCACAAAATTCTTTGATGCTACAAATGCCTCTCACTCTTCATCTGTAAAGGGCTCATCATATTTTACACTCTGGGCAAGGCTGTATTACAAGAAAATAACATGTTTGATAATATATTTAATGAGGTTCACCTGCCACTACTATTAATACTACATTTATCACACTAAAACCCAAAGTAGCATTGCTTCACCAGAATAGGAATTATTCAACCAAAAAGTAAATTTATTCTTAAATAGAGTAATTTAAACAAAGTTGAAGAAGTATACCTTTGTCAATCTGTATCCACTCACTCACACATTTCCCCTTTCCTTACCCAGAGTGCCCAGAAAACCAAACTCCAACTCTGTTGTATATAGCTGTTCTGGATGTATGGGGATTTTTGGTTATGAACTAGAGTGCAACAAACAAGCATTGGATAAAGTCCATAAACATGCTTACAACAGATAGAAATTATATTATTTGTACGATTAGAAGATAGAGGCAGAAGTAGTTACTTTGGAGAACACAGTGCATTTATACCAGAATGGACATAAAACTGACTGTGTGAACAAAGAACATATAAAAATTTAATTTTTGTCATTTCTGAATATAGAAAAAGGTATGGTCTTTAGAATACAATGTCATGTGACATTACATCACAAAATATGTATTGTCAAAGCATTACCCGTATCTAAGATACTGGGCTACAGAGTCTTGAAATACACAAGGGAAAATTGGAGATTATCCCAATTTAGACACCTTTGCGGTAGCAGTACTAGATTTATAGCACTCTGTGCAAAAACAGAGAGGCCTTTGACACTCAGCCTGTTTAAAAAGATTCAGTTAGGTCAGGATACCATTCTGAAACAACAACTGTAATAAACACGATCTAATTTATGGCATAAGAATAACAAATGAAGATGGTGTGCTCCAGCCTGGATGTGGCACACAGAGTCTGACTGAGAGACACTCTTTAACAGGGTTCTAGGTCTTTATTCTGCCTGAATGCCTTCTGAAGTCTTAAGCCATGTAACTAAAACAGAAACTGAAAGATATTGTCATTGATAGTGATAATTACCTTGGCAGGAGGCAAAAGGTTGTGCTGCAGGAATAGAGGAACTTCTCTTTTGGAACTCCGCTAAGTATATTGATTTGGCATATTCTGTACCACAAGCCCATTTATTAAAAACAGCACTTTACTTACACTAGCCTTTCAAACATCAACAGAAAACTTCATGTCTGAATTTTTTGATTTAACGTAATAAATATAAATAATAGCTTCCTATATTTTTCCCTATTACAGTACCCAGAATGAAGCGGATAACTCATTTCAAATAAGGCAGGAGCCAGAAACAAATTCCATTATCAGCTGTCAGTTATGCATGTGCATCAAGACTATGTACATGAGGAAATACAATGCAGAAAAACACATATTAGAGCTTCTCAAACTTGGGTACCGTATAGCATGGTTTTCCGCCTGAAGGTAACAGGTAGCCCTGCACTGGAGACGGCAGTCCTGCTAAACCTATCAAGGATGTTGGCAGCTCTCATTGAAGAAGGGTGGCCAAGAAGGGCATGCACCATTTCAAGATTAAAAAGGCAAGACAAAACGATGTCAAGTTCAGCTGGGTCAAGAATCTTGCAGGAAGGATTTCAGCCTCTCTGGGCTCCAGGGAAATCACTGAGCTGGCCAGACTGCTGGCCTTAGCTAGTCCTTACTACTGAAGACTGACCTGGTCTGAAACTTTCAATAAAGCACTGAGAAAACCTTCTCCCTGAGAACCAAAGTAGAAAGACTGCTACATAAAGTAGAGGATCTGACTTTTTTTGGCTGGGACAGCCTAATTCGTCTTTCTGCTTAGTTCAGCCTACCTCATTTAACGCAAAACCAGACAATTCTGTATAACTTTTACAAATTCCTATATAACTAACCCTAAGATCGCAATACTGGTTTGAAATGACAGAATGAAATCAGAAAGTCCCAGGACTTCCAATACTTATCAAGGAAGTGTATTAGAACAAGGAAATGAACTACCAGAGAGCATAGAAGAGATCTCCTGGGTCATCAAGCGCTGCCTCTGCAACCACAGAGGAAAAACCCTGGAAACCTGAAAAAACCTGGAAAAACCCTTAGGCCAGAATGGCCTTGAATACTCTGCATATTGCCAGGACACCAAGGTGCAACATGTGAAACAACTTGACACTTTTTATGGAAGCAGTCAAAAGCTACATAAATCTTTAAGCCACTGGAAGGACGTAGGAGAGCTCAAGAACACCCAAATGTCATAAGGCTTTGCAATAACAAAATAATTTGCTAGGTAAGAGTACCCAGAGGGTAGCATGGTGGGACAGGACTTTCCTACTTTTTCTACTGTCTTTTTCTACTATTTGCAGGGTGGAAGGGAAAACTGATCTGCTTGTATTAGCTTTGCCCTTCTACATTGATTATGGAAATTAGAGGCCCTGGATTGCTTCATCAGATTCTACCATGGGTCAGTAAAACTGGTCTGTGCAGTTTTCATATGGCTTAACACTGCATCCCCAACCTCTTTTGTGCTTTGCACTGGTTCTCTTTCTTCCTTTCCCTAGGTAGTATTCCTTTTTATTTTTTAAGAAGTGAGTAAACAAAACATTTGGTCTGATGGCTTTGTGTCTGGCAGGTTAACTTCATTCACTGCTCAGTACTAAACACATATCCTTCCCCTCAGATCAAGAAACAGCTATTTGCTTTATATTTAGTCAGTTTAACATGATCAGAAGGCATTTTCCTGTGAGATGCCAAATTCCCTAAACAATAGCTATAGCTTGTGTAGAGATAAAGATGCTCAGCAAGATGCTTAAGTACACACTCAACTACTTTTAGTAGCCTGAAAACCTCTGAGACTACTTCTGTACTTAAACATATGTTTGCAAAATTGAGTCAATGAGTACTCACAGTCAGGCTAGAAGAGAGTCATAACGGTAAAATTTGATGGAAAAGGGCCAGATTGCTTTCTAACAATAAATCAACCGTAAAACCACAGCACTTTAATTATGCTTTGTTATTCTAGTTAGGGATGCTACTAGTTTTGATTTTTGATGGCTGTTCATTTAATTCTGCACATGGACCAAGCATGCCCTGAGACAGGTAATCTATCTGAAGCATTATTATCTTGCACCATCAGACATAGTTTTCATGAGACAAACACATTAGTTTCTGCATGCTTTTGCCTCATGTTGAAATTAATTCAGTTCCCAATATGTAATTAAAAAGTAAACAAACGTCAAAATTCCCATAACACCAGCATGCAGAAGAGGCCAGATCCTGGATCCTGGATCTTCCTGACAGAGGCTCTGAACATGGCATGGTTCACCATGTCAGCACTGGTTATGTACCTCTTAGGCTTACCATATAACTTCCTTAATAACTTTTGGCTACACTCCTTGACATCTCAGGTTGAACAAAATCTCTTCATATTTGTCTGTAATGATTATACAGATTTTAAAAAGTGTTTTTAGATTATTTCAGATATTTGTTTTCTCTCTCTTTAAAATGTTGCTAAAATTGTAAGTAGACACTAGCATCTAACTCCAAAATGAAAAATGATCCCATGTTGTCCAAAGTTAAACTTTAAAATGTTTTGGAACAATTAGTTTTGCTCTTTCAAAGAATTAATAGTATATTTTGAAATAATAATTAAAAAATTAACTGGGCTTTTCTTAAAAAGTCTTTGTCTCCCACTTTCTCAAGCTAATTATAATTGAATTTGGGTATATTTTAAAAAATAAATTAAACATTACAGAGCCAATTCCAATACCCTCAATTGCTTTGTGAGGTCCTTCACCTCTAAATTATCTCCATTCATCGACTTCTGTAATGATATATTACCTTATTTGAGAACTATCCATAGCTCTTTGTCATTGTAATTAACAATGGCAAAAGAAAAGTATCTGATGTAATAACAGGAAAGTACTTGAGTTATAAAATACAAATAAATAATACAGGTGTATACACTTGCATTTGAATCTTCTTCTCTACCTTGCATCTTCTTACACTTAAATTTGAATCTTCAAAGAAATAAACCTACCTGTCAATCCTTTCTTCAGATATAGATGAACTCTAACTCTACACTAGAACCAAATTTAAAGAAACCCTATAAAACTGCATTGCTAGTAAATACCTTTTATCTCCCAAACGCTACCGCTTCACATATGTCTTGATGATTTGGGGAAGAGATGAAAAGAAGTTAAAACAGTTCATCTGTTCTACGATTACAGAGAGAACCAGAGATTCCAAATGTAAAGGAAATTCACCCTATACTACGGGAGCCAATAAGAATATGAAAAGGAATTAAAACTAATTTCAACCTCACCAAGATCAGATTTGGCAAATCAGTGCTTAAGAAAAAAAAGTTAGGCTGGCATTGCTAGCCTACTGTATAAGAAGCACCACAAATCTTAAAGCCTGAGGAATGTTTCACATTTAAACTAGTATCTGAAAAGTTGTTGGTAGTAAAGATTCCTTTTGTTTGAGTTCATACATTCCCCCTGCACAAACAAGGTTGGTTCATAATGCGGAGTTTTAGGCACTGCCATAGCAGGAATACATCCTATGAGATCATAATCTCATTGCTACCATTTGCCCAAAGACTTTCTGTTTTCTTGGATACTATACTGTTTTATGACAGAAAAACAAAAGATTTATGCTCTCTTTAGCAATTAATTATCTTGATTTTTAAGAAATGGAAGTTTGTATATATTGCAATAGAAAAAAAATACTTTTCTTTTTAGTTAGCTAATTTGGCTGATTTTTTCTTTTATATGAAGCTTGGAAAGTGATTTCTATTTTGTTGAAAAGAAACACTTTTACATGAATATGTTAATAGCACTGACAACACTGCTCAGGGACTGAAAGGACATCTTGTATTCTGCAAAAACTAAATCGCCTGTTAGTTCTCTGCTAGGTCAGTTTTTACAAGAGATTTATGTTTCGAGGTCGGGACAAAGCTGATGGATTTCATGAAATATGAGATTCCTTTTAAAACAATATAGAGCTATTTTCAGCTCAATGAACATATATTTTGCAAACCCTTCTCCTCCTCCATTCTTCTTCTGACCTATAACCTCCAAATTCCATTTCCTATTTCTGTTCAGCCTGAATGCCCTTGGGTGAAAAGCTGGGACCAAATCAATTTCTTTCACTACAAATCTGTTCTGTCCTGTTTCGACCCAGTTCCTGTCCTGGCCAAGAAGCAATTATTTTCTGGGTCTAATGAGTATCACACCTTTTACTCACCTCCACTTCTTCTGCATGTCATCTTCTTCAACCAGTTCAACAGGAGTCATCCTCCACTTTAGGTCTTTTCTATCTCCTTCCTACATTCTCTTTACTTTTCTTCTTCACTTTTCTTCTTTCATTTGCCTTCCTTTCTCATGCTCCCAAGTCAAATCCTTATAAACTCTTATTCCTTAATCTATTCCATATCACTTTGTCTCTAATTTTCATCCCCTGACAATGCTGCAAAATGCAGTTGTCCTTTTTTAACTCTTCCGTCCAGTTTCCAATCCTTCCTCAATTAGTTCCTTAGCTCAATTCTCCTGTTATTTTTCCCCCTACTCTTTGACCTCCTGATCTCTTGTGGTTTTCTGACTCACTGTTTTCAAATACTAAGCAAGAATGAGGCAATTTCTAGTTCCAGTACACTGTTTTCTTTGATTATACCATTTAAAAGATGTCTCAGATACTGCAGTGTAAAAGTGTGGATGCTTAACATCCCAGTTCATATCTGAGAGACTTCTGGTCAGTGATGTCAATATACAAAACGAAAGAATGTTTGCGGTTCATACTTACTGTTATCTCTGCAAGTGTTTCAGTTCTCCCTACAGTAACCACAAGTGATGACAAATTATTTTGCATTTCTCACAGTTTGGTTTCATATTCTGAAATTATTTTAAAATGCCTGAATTTAGAGCATTAAGTGAACAACGCGACCCAGGCTGCACATTAACTGGTCTTTTATTTAGGGCCATGGTGGGATCATAGTATCAGTTGTCTTAAAATCAAGTGCAGTTCATATCCATTAATCTTAAGCCATCCCGAAGTATCACTCGATTTTCTTTGCTTGAGTTCAAGAGCACTTGCATTTATATTTGTTCTTGCTTCCCATCTTGGAGACTTATACTGTTCTTTCTCAAGAATTTGCTTAATAAAAGAACGTGAATCAAAGGTCTATTCAAAACCTAAATAAAATAGGTTTTCTTAATATTCTAGCCTATCCTTTCCGATACGTTCATACTGATTTCCATTTCCAAGCTTGTAAAAAGTGATGCACATGTTATTGAAAAACTGGTGGACACAAGAAGAAACTTCTCACTTCAGCATACAGTTAAATACACAGATCTTGTAATATATGATCTCTGATTTTGGCAACAATGGATTACAAAAAACTAAAAGCAATTTTTTGGTAGACATTTTTTGCATCTTACAGTGTAGTTATATTCCAGCCCTAGCTAATACTTTGCTGTTATCTATATACTGTAGTGCACATAAAGAAAGCTGGCTTTATGATGCCAAACACAGAAACTGTAATGTTTTTTCAGGCCAGGATTCCAGCTCACTGCCATGAAAGAATGGACTGAACAAGGTAAAGACAAGAATACTTTTCCTAACTGAAAGCCTGAAATCTCTTTACAAGCAGTGCTGACTGCCTTCCACCTCAGAATTACTGAATCCCTTTCAACTTACTCTCTGTAGAGCCAAGCAGTGAGAACAGATATCATAGTTTCACTCTACTGACTTCATGTAACTGCATTTCTTAATTTGTTGGCAACTGAGGAACAGTTCTTTATATTGCCATCTTTTATTTCTACAGTTACCTACATTTCATAATTTGGGTTCTTCTCATTGTTACAAAGTAGAGCTACATCAGAAATAAGTAATTTCTTTGGGTTAAAAGTATTATTGGAAGGAATTGTCCCAATAGCTTTGAGCATGTGCACATCTCCCTCAGCTGAGATCTTTTTCACACCCTGGATCTCACACTTGGACATTAGCTGCTGTGTAAATTTTGTCAACTGGAAATAGCCAATAAGGTTCTCAGAATTTTTCTCAGAATTTCTTCCTTTAGCAGCATAATGGCATCAAACAAATGAGTTGCATCCCAGCCTTGTTTCTGGGTAAATTGATTTAGCTAGATTGAAATTACATGTTTGAAAATAACTAGAGTTTATAGACAGGTAAATTAAAAAGCTGTTAATTTATTTTGATGGAGAAAGACATCTGTAACATGTTTCATTTACATTCATTCCAGGGCACAAACATTATTAATTTCAAGGTCAATGAAGAAGAGAGTTGACCTTCCAAATAATTTGTTTTAGTTTTGAACTGTCAGATTCTATATGAGCTATTAATGTAGGATTCACTCTCTTGCCATGTAAAGTGACACGAGTTTTGTTTCACAAAATGAGGTTTTGCAGCAGCTCAGAGTGCACGTGTCACTACACAGTGAAGTGTGGCATTCTAAAGGAATTTGTAAGGTTATTGGTAGAAAACATTACTCTATTTTTGCCAATGTGGAATAGCTGCTAGTAAAATGAGGTATAAAAAAGGAAAATACTTTAAACAAATAAAGAGAGTCAAATAACCTTCCTTATTCCTTCCCACATTTTGTGCATGCTGCAATTCAAGGGAAAAGTTGCTTAAGGAAAGCTGTTGAGAGTAGTTTTGAAGACAACGCTACAGCATTCTGTAAATATTCATCAAATTGTTTAATGCAATAACTACAGTCACTTACTAGTTACCTTAAAGAGTTAGCATTTTATAGAGAAGCAATAGGAAGCTCTCAGTCTAACATACAGGTTACTCAATCAACATGCAGAATTGTTTATAGACTCACATGTACCGATTAAGCACATACTCAGCAATGGTTTTCTCCAAGCTGCATAGCCAAGCAGCTGAAAGTCTAGAAATGTTGTACCCTCTAGTTAATCCCCTAGAAACCTTTTGCCCCCTGGTTAATCCATCTATCACACTAAAATATTAACATGGCATCTGAATTTCATATCCACAACGGAGAATGTCAATGTTTTGGAGGGTATGTTTGAGTTGTTAAAGCAGTTCGTAAAAAATCATTCTCAATTTTGCTAAAGCAGGCAAATAAATATCTACCATAAGCAGAGTTTGAAGTTCCAACTGTTCAAAACCTGCAGGGGAGACTTTTTTCCTATACACTTGAACTGCTGCTGTGAGCTGTGGCTACCCAGCTGAGAGATTAAAGCTAGTGTTCCAGCTGAGAGGAGCCCAGCCAGAATTCTGTGTCCACCTGGAAGATCCAGTAGATGATGGGAGAGAGGAGAGGAAAAGCAAGGTTTTACAGAAGTCGAGCGGTGGACACTAGGCAGAGAGGCAGAAAGACACCATGGGGAATCCACTTGGCTGGACCGCTTCAGCTGCTCCTGGGCAGTCTCAGAAATGCACTGAGAATATGCTATGCAGCTCTTCTGTTTCAGAGTGGATTTTTCAAATTCCAAAAACCCACCACAAAAGATCTTAGAAAGGATACTAACACCATGCAAATTTCTGGCAAACCTAAAAAAAATACGTATTTCAAAACGGATGGAATGGAAATTCAATTTAGTAGGAGCTAAAAAAGAAACATTTTCATTATAGATACCCAAAACTTTTTGTTTTTTTTAAAAAAAAGTTTAAATAGATACTTTGTGACTCTAAACAAACAGAAAACTGAAGTTTTTGCTTTCAAGATGTCCACAAATACCTGAAAGAATCTGAAAAAAGTTTAGTGAAAACTACTAATTCAAAATACTTTGACTTTTGACTTCAGCCACAGCATTCCACCTGTGCTGGGGTTTTTTTGGTTTTAGAGCAGAATACCAGTACTTAAAAAATAGGACACTGGGAAAAAGTGTCTGACATTAAAGCTGATTTTATATAGAACCGACATTCATCAAACACTTTAAACTGCTGTATATATTAGGGCTCTTAACTGCAACCACAGGGCAGTCAAACTTTGGCTGGAAATACTGAGCGAGTTTGGTGAGTTTCCAATTCTTTCATCAGAAGGAAGCAGCAAAAGGGTAATTTTAATAGACTGTATTTCAATCAAACTTGAGGAGCATTTCAAAGGACAAATGAAGAAGTTCTTCTCTAGGGCCCTAAGATTATTTTATGAACAGAAGTACTAAAAGTCAAAATCCGAGGCAACAAGTGAAAGCTATCTGTGGGAGCATGAAGAAACAGGTTAGCTCAGCAATTTAGATGTTAACAGAAAATTGACACTAAATTGTAGAGGAGAGCAGAGACAAGTGAAAAGATAGAGAGTTGTATTACAGAGGAAAAGGAAATTTTCTAAACAGAGTAAGGGAGAGGTTCCATAGGAGTTTCTTTACATTTTATATTTCTGAGAAAGGACAGTCATTCAGTGGTTTTTGTCTTCCTCAGTGAAATTAGTAAAAAAGTAAAAGAAAGCTATTACCCAACAAGTTTGGCAGCTGTTGATTATGCTTCCACAGAGAGGTAGCAGATTTCACCTGTGATTACTGCCTTTAAAACACCAAGCACATGACTCAGTATAAAACCGGAGTATCATTGTAACAACTGCCAGAAAGGAAAATAACTCAGAATAAGTGAAAGACAAGATTTTACACTTCCTTTTTTTTTCCAGTAAGCAATATTTTCAATTAAAAATCTAGTCACGTTAGCAAAGACTAATTCATCTACTCAAACACTCATTAATTTTAGAAATTTATTTTTTACTTTATATATATGACTCATTCACAGGTCCATGTTTCTGTCACTGCTGTTGTCAGCTAATACTTAAATTGAATATGATTTTGAAAGACCTGCCTATTTACTTTAAAACTTATGCTCATATATCACAAATTATATTAAATAGAACAGCCATTTTGCAAGTACTGTAATTATAACAGCACAAAAGAGACTCAAATGAAGACCACAGCAGTTTAAATATGGACAATGCTACTTAAAGGACAGATGTATGTTTTGTGGAAAGAAAAACCCCAATGCAATACCAAAAAAACCCAAACAAATCTAAAACCCAAAATCAAAGGCAAACACATTTTTAATCCCAGCTACAAGTCTCCCTTAGTATCAGTAATGTATAGGGTTATCATCACAGAGCTTGTACAGAGGTGCTTGACAACGTGCACTAACTGTGTTTGACACTGCCATCAGTCAACCCTGTGCAGTAACACAAACAACAATACCTAAGGAGTAGATAACATCTTGAAGGAAGAATTTCAGATTTCCTGATTTTATTTATATGTTTTGAATAAAATATCCTGAGTACTAAAAAATAAAAAATATTTTAAATGCTGCTATTCCTCCTGTTCAAATTAGTTTCCCACAAACCACACAAAGTTAACAGCTGACAAAACCCCTTCCTTAGCACAGCCTTGGGTTTATAATGCTCTAACATAATGTAACATTTTTACTATTCATATTAATACATTAAAATTGGCTAATATTAATTAAATAAAATTTATGAATATGATTTGCAAACAAAAAGAATGCAATAAAGAAAATAATGCCAGACTGAGGAAGACTAAGCAGAATAGGAATATGAAGAGATGATAGTAGCAGGAAAATTTACATAGGAAGTGTTGCACACATGGTGAGAGTAAACCAAGACCAACAGAGAGCTGTATACCATGTTTCAGGTAACATGGCAAAAAGCAGTACTGGTCATGTGTACAAATCATGTGTAACAGCTGTTTGAAAAGGCTACTATGGTCTTAGGGTGCATAAGCAAGGGGATTATTTATAAATCAAGAGAAAGAAGGGGTCCATTAAACAAAATCCTTGTGTCAGAGGCTATATCTAACTACTCTGGGTTTTAATCTTTGCAATACCTGTACAGATGATTTTAAAGGCTTAGCCTCTGAGCCTGAGCTTTCCTTAAAAAAAAAGCAGATAAAAATGACTTAGCCATTTACCTTTTCAACGGGAAAAAAAATGACCAAGGCAATCTTCTAATAGACAAGATTCAAGAAAGGTTCAAACTTAATGGAAGAAACTTGTTTATTCTGCAAGGAGAAGGAATGTGTGAGTTGAAATAATTGCAAGAGAGAAAGATATAGCTGCATCTAAAGGGAAATCTGATGAACTCACAACCAAAATTTATGTCAGTAAGTTACCGGCCAACGTATTTTCAAAAATAAAATATTGCAAAGGAAACATCTTTTGGCCAGTTTTACCGTTCAGTCTTTGACATACAGGCTACCTTTCTCCATGCTTGAAACATTTCTTTCTCCAAAGATAAACTTTTCCAGAAGGCATATTCATTTAGCAGCTAACAATAAATGCAGGTATTAACATTTTCAGTAACTGATGTTTAAGATCATGCTGTAAACATGTCCTAGTTAGTTTTTGCTAGCTTTTGCCCTGTTAGCTGTCAGAATGTTCTACCCATTTGTAGAAATGGATGACTTTGACTAGGAGTTGATTTTGCTGCTTGAGTTAGCTAGAAAACACTGCTGTTGAGGCAAAGAAAACAGAAATAGCTGGTTACCAGAATCTAAAATAAGATGGTGCAATTTGTATTTTTACAGCAGAGGTGGTAATTTTACAAAGGCTAAACAACTCCAAAACACAAGCTATAAGCATATCTTATACACCAGTCTTGAAATGTCAGTAGCAGTTCAGGACACTGAAGTAGAGGATATTCAAATTCTTTAACAGAGAGGACCTGGAGAGCTTATCTGGAGATTAAAGGTTATTTTATGATGAAAGGCTTCAAGATTTCTGAATCTGTTCAGTATTTGCAAGAAGAATAAAATGATCATAGGAAGTACCAGTGAACTTGAAATACTACTGTACAGATTATAAACGCAGCAGAATGAAAAATAAGGATAGGAAGAGGGACAAGGAGGTAATATACCTAAGGAAAGAGAGATGATACTTCCCTATGTTCCACAATAATCAATAGAACATATGAAGGTAGTGAAAAGACTGTTAAGAGGATTCACAGCTGCTCAAATATTCAGCATCACTATTTGCCAGGTGGTAAACCGGCTGCATCTGTCCAAAGGCAACTGGATGGAGCTGGTGAATCTGTGTTGTTCCTCAGCTTCCGCATGTGCTAAAATTTAGTCACAGTGATTTGGGTTGGTTGTTGTTTGAACAGAATATTACATGCCTGAACATTTAACCACACAATAGTTGTCTGACATCTCAAAACTATCTTACAAAAACATTAAAAAGCAAGACCTATTACTGAACCATCTCTTCTTTTAATCTGTTCAACATCTCAGGCTTTTAATGGAAAGAAAATCCAATAGGCTTAGACTTACTTCTTCTGTCCTTTCCCTTTTCTTTAATTTCTTTTTGTGTTTTCTGACTAAATTATCTTCCTCTTGATCTACTGCTTGTTGCTCAACACACTAACATACATCCATTGCTCCTACTCAACCCAGTTTATCAGTAGTCTCTAACTCTGTTTACTGGTTCATACACATTCTAAAGGAACTTCAACTCCATCTGCCATTTTACTGTTCACCTCACTGCCTTATCCTCACCCTTTACCTTTCTGAAGCATTTTTATGCAGAGTTTTGTAGCCTCCTTATAAAAGCTGTGTCCTGCTCTTTCCTTACCAACACTACTACACCAGTAGTGTTTTCTACTACACTGATAATTTCCCAGCCAAGTCTTAAGTTCTGCCACCCTAACACCTCTACAGCCTCTCATATTACTGTCTACACTCCTTTTCTTAACATCTATTTCAGATTCGGTGGTCCTGTAGTTTAGTTTTCACTCCTCCAGCTTTTGCCTTATAGTTTCTTTTCTCTATTGCACTGGACCCTCCTACCTTTTAATCTTATCTCTGGTGAATATTATGTGGATTCAGTTATAATTTGTGAGTCAATGACTCATCTCTCTTTCACAACCAGACAGTTCCCTGTTCCTCACGTTTGACTTTGTTTCCAATGCATTACTTTAAATGGCCTGTCAGCAGTAAAAACTTACTGCGGCCAGTCCAGAACAACTTTGACTACTCTAAATCCTTTACCCATATTCTTGCTCATCTACTCTTTGGTGCTTAGCCTCCTTAAGAGGAAAGTTTCTGCTGTCGCTCAGGATATTTATTAACTCTTGTCCTTCATTTGAATTCTTCCTTCTTTACAAAATTCAAACAACCAACCAACATTTTTTCTCTTTAAAGTGAAAAACACTGTGCACAGTCTAATGTCTTTCTTTCCCTGTAGTTTCTTTCCCATAATCTTCTTGCCTTCTCCTCAACTCTTGCTCACCTGTCATAAGCTTCCCCTGAACTTCTCCTCAGATCTCGTTTCTTATACGTTCAGCAAACAGTCTTATCAAAATCATCACTTCTCCTTCTGTGCTTCACTGTGTAACTTCTTTCAAGCTGCTCCCCAACTATATGATCTTTATTGGTCCCAACATAACCATATTAATATAATTTCTAAAAAATCCATTTCACAGGTTAATGATGCTCCAACAGAAGCCTCTTTGCTTGTATCAAAAGAGTATTCCAATTGTACTAATAGCAAGCAATCTTCTAACACTAGCTTGAAGTAATTAATGGGCATTTTTATATCTGCTTGGTTTGGAGTGTATTTGGTACTTCACAAATACTCAGAGGTAACGTGAGTAAGAGTTTATCATACAAAGAGAAGAACCAGATGGAATTTTCGTCTCTACAGGGAAAAAGTGTGTAGGGGATTTGAAAAGCTTTCTCTTCAGATGCAGCCTTATCTTTAATAACACTCACAAGAGCTGCCAGACATTCACAAAGACAGAAGTGTTGGTACGTCAAATTAAAAATTTACTACAATCGGTTAAAGTGAAAAGAACACACAAGAGGAAGAGTGAAGAAAAATAAACTCGGTTTTAAGTTCAGATCATCAAGTAAGATGATTAATATAAATGAGAAAGAAAAATTTCAAACTAGGTTGCAATCTTCTGCTGAAAAATTATGAATGGTCCCATGAAGTATATAAAAAGTTATCCTTACCTGTAAAATATTTTGAGAGGCTGGAACTCTCAATAGATGTAAGACAATATTGGCTCTTTCTTGATCCTCATTCAGTGAAAACATCACTGAGTTGCCTGCTCAAAAACATGTGAACAATTCTAATTCCACCGCAAACAAAATGACAATATTAAAAAAGAAAAAAATAGATTAAATATTTTTTACTTTAGCGGTATCTTAATTAGCTTCACATTACTGGATGCAAATTTCACATTTACTTTCCTGTCAAATGTAAATTGAGTGGCTGCTTAACACCTAGGCTGGATGTAGGCACTTCTTCACTTCAAATTTTAAAAAGGTAAGTTTAATGTTTACACAGTTTAAAATTTAATGTATGTTGAACACTAGGTAGCCTACCACTATCTATTTAATGTTGTGAAGCCTATCCAAGAGAAAAGTGAGCTCCTATAAAATGACGTCTGTTTATTTCACATTTATTTGAAGTGGATACTCTTGTTGCTGAACTTGTTTTGAAACCTACCACAAAAATCAAGAACTACCTGTTTTCTGTATTCTTGACTCTATAAGTATGGTGTGAGATACATTATGGCTGTGGATGCCATATAGAAAAGTTCTAGTATAACCTCAGGAATGATCTCTGCAATCTTGTAAACCAAATTTATCCTCATATAATCAACAAACTGCTAAAGACTGCCACATGACTATACATATACTTACACATACATACATTAAGAAATGGAAACATCTGTGTGTGTGTGTGTATATATATGAACACACATCCCTTTTCTGCAAACACAGAAAAAAATGCAACTATGGAAGTATTCAATATATACACAAAGACACACAGAGACACAAACACAATTTTAATGTAGAAATTAATTATTTAAAATAACTTTAATTACTACTGCTCCTTTTCCCAGGCTTCTGAGGGTAGGCAAAGGACAAGACATTCTTCCAAGTTTCCTATAAGAATTTAGTAGCAAAGACAATGTATTCATCAAGTAAACACAGTGTTTAGCAGGGCTATACAATATGCAGTACTAATGTTGACATGGAATACAAATTGAATCAGCTGGAGGCAAGAGTTCAGGGCAACTCAATAAATACAGAATCAGATTGTTTACAGGATTATCACCTGAACTCTGAAGTTGATGCTCAACAGCCACATTATTTCAACATCAGCAAACAAAGAAGTTACTGAAAAAAGAAGTATTCTAAGCATACTTTTAAAAATAGGCACAGACAGAAATTAGTCTTTGAGGATTAGATGCAGCATATTCAATATTTCATCTTGAAGCTACAGATATATCACTATTCCTTCTCTAAAATCATACCTACAAGACAAAATTATTCATGAAAGTAAATTATGAAGAATGAGTAGAAAGCATATGGCATGACGAGTTTTAATTTACTACTCCAACTAACCTATTGGGACATGACTCTGACATGTTTAATTCCCTTATGAATCTGACTCTTTCTGTACAATTTCTTCCAAAATTTGCATCTAGAGTGAAACTATTTTAAAGTGGATTTAATTAAGCATTTCTGTAGCATAACAGATACCATATATACTAGGTTTATAAAATAATAATTTGGAAATTTTCTGCTGTGCCCTGAATCCTAAAAAATGTAAATTCTTACATTATTAAGATTTACTTAAAGAAAAAGGACAAATCTTTTAAATTTTCTGATGCAAACCTGCTGGTTAACCCTATTATTCATCTTAATCCAGACAAATCAAACATTTTTTTGTTTTTAAAATGGAATAAGTTCTCCCTCCCTTCAAAAAACCCCCATAATTTGGTTAAAAAAAAACAAAACCAACAAGAAAACCACCAAAATACACACAAAGAAGAAAAATATTGATAAAGGAGGTTTCACATCAAAAGATAAAAGAAATATACCATCATCTTAACATGGCTAAAAATTGTTTCCTTTTCAATATTAAAAAACCACTTCCACAGCAATTTAAAATCATATGACTCTTTTTCATCAGTATCCACATGCAAAGCAGACTAGAAATCAGTTAACAGAAAGCTGTGTCAACAGGTAGAGACACCATCCATATCTATCATATATATCTGTAAAAAACTCAGGAAAGAATAATGATCTATTATTTATCTATCATAATGATCTATTTTTTTCTTACCCCTCACTCACACCCCATTATGTCAGTCTGGTTTTACTGTCTTCTGTAAATTACCATGTTGGGTAGGTGCAAGATACTATCAAATCAAGACAGGAATGTTTACGGACATAAACAGCGATTCGTGTTAAAAAATGCAGGAAGTCTTATCCAGTTTCACATACTTGTGATGGCTAGATACCATAACTCGATGGCAGAACATAAAATCACCTTCAGCCCTCTGCCCTGCTCTTCAGACAGTTCTTCCTACCCTCTAGATAAGAACAACTTACAGGCTTCTGAAATGCTGACCAATTTTTAACACTGATGCATTGTGGTCAACCAAAGACAGATTAAGTCAAATGAACAGGTTGGACTTGAGGTTCTCAGGGAAGATACCATCTATCAGAAGGATCAATTCACAGACTCATCCCTCCTCGAGTTGTTTCATTTCAATTGACTGGTAGGTTACATATTAGTGGAAGAACAACTTCAGGGACTGCTGAATTAAGCTTGAGATACATAACAAAAAAATACAGCATGTAAAACTTGAAACAATTCAATTGGAAATGTTGGGAAAACAACTCCCAACTTTGACACTTCCACTTTCAATTTGAAATAGGCAATGACGTGGCTAAATGAAAAGCAAAAATAATGGAGTTTTTTCCTCAAATTATATAAAGGGTTTTATACAAGATTTAATCAAAAAGACTGAGTAATGTATTCATATCTGTGTGTTTATCATTACACCTTTTTCCCCACAAAATCCTATATAAGCAGACATAAGTATACGAAGAAGTCAACCTTCTACAGACTTAGTATCATATGTAAGAGTGGTATTTTTTCCAGTACAGGTTCATTGTAGTACTGGGAAACACCCATCATACAAGTAAGTTCATGGTGACCTTCGATAAAAAGCTGAGACTTCATGTGCATGCAGCATCAAGCATAATGAAGCCTTGAGGTACTACATAGTAATTAAGATCACCCTTCAAAATGTCTGTAAGGTTTTCTGCCTCTTCAGGTTTCTAGAGCACACATACTTGACTGGCAGATTTCTTACAACTACAAACCTTCATAAGAAATTTGGTATGTGACCCTTTTTGGAAATGCGAGTAATTTCCTACTGAGAAATTACCTGCTGTTTAATGGAAAGTCATTGATCTCTGCCCACCACCTGCTTAGTCCAACTGCTTATTTAACACGTTGGGTGATGGCAACACTTTATCTCAGAAATTACCCTTGCTGAAGCTAATGAACATCATGTTGTAATTTTAACTAGATTCAGATTTATCTCCAGTCCTAGCCAAGCACTGAGTTCATTAGTTACTGACAGTGACTAGTGTGTTTGGCTAGCACCTTAACCCACAAATTGTTCCGCTAAAATCAACATAACTGAGTATGCAAAAGTTGGCTTAACAATTCTCATGTGGGATGCAATGTGTATTTCAAGGTGTATTTCCTTCCACAAGATCTGCATACAACACTTGAATTTGATTAAGAAAACTAGCAATTTGTAGACACAGAATCACAGAATATTAGGAGCTGAAAGGGACCTTGAAAGATCATCGAGTGCAACCTCCCTTCCAGAGTAGGATCAACATGCATTCTCATCTGTAAACCTCTGGGTAGGTCAGAAGGGCTGGCTGTGATGCCTATGTGAAACACAAATTCAATCACTGTTAATCTGTATTTGAAAAGAGAAAGGAACTCCTGAATTTCACAGGACATTATTTACATATGAGTAAAACACCCTCCCTTCCTGTAAAGAGTTTGTAATCCAATAAATACTCGATCAGGTAATTTAGAGATTCAGAAGAATACGCTTAGACACAAGTAAGGTAAATGTACCTCTCGAATGTGGTATTAAATGCCAGGAAGGGCTGCTGAGTTCTGCAATGATCCAATCAGGGGGAAGTGACCCTTTGAGAAGTGGCCTTAATCTGCACACACCTGTATGCTTGAACATTTCACTTTTTCAGATTTTCCATGGACAAAGCGTTTGAATCAGCTTTTATTTTATTCAAATCAGTTTATTCACAGTACCACTGTTACCATGCCACTGTTACTTTTGATCCCAACATTTTTTTTAAAGCTGGATTAATAGCATATCTTATGTCATTGTCGACAAAACAACATGAAAAGGTTTCCAAATGGTGACGTCAAATTGCAGATTGCTAGTACACAATAGTAAGTGAATTTCATACAGACACACAAAAAAGTACGATGGGAAAGCTAATGTAAAAATTACCCAACTCAAAATAATGTCTTTCTTGTCCTTCCTATTTAGGAAGAATGTGTTGATTTGCAATGGAAGCTACAGATTCACAGACACTAAAGTGACTGACTAAGTGTCAGGTCAGCATTATCCATCCA
>NW_010178331.1:33045-77056 GCF_000695765.1 Mesitornis unicolor | reverse complement strand
TCCCTCGTGCTCCAAAAAAACAAACAGGGCGGCCCAGCCATAAAAGTGAGCCTGCACTATACATATACAGCTGCATGCACGAGTGTATGTTTCTCACATTTATAAATGTAAATACATTTTTATATTTATTTATTTATTATATTTTACTTGTTATTTATTTATATTTATAAATGTAAAGGTAAATGTATTTATATAAATATAAAATTCTCCACACAAGAACACATGACAGAGGCTTTCAAGGCTGGTTGCCGTCCATACTGTTTATAAATGACAATAAAATGCACATTTTAGAACACTGCTCACTGTAGCATGATCTGTATCTCTCTCTTTCCACAACACATATGAGGAACGTATTAATATACAAAAAAACGTTTGGTTGCTAGTGGAAAAAGAAGCAGCAGAATGCACAGCAGTAGAGAGAGATTGAAAAGATTTTTTGAATCTGTACGTTACTGTGTTGTAAACAATGGTTTAATTGCAAAATGAGTTTGAGCTTACAGTTCTGCAGCAGTGGAATGAAATTTTGTAGCCAACACCTTTCAAGTATAACTAGTTTATGCTGAAACAATTTGTCAATCTTATTTAACTGTCATTATTTGCTGCAGTACACGGAAATTCTAACTGATGCAGGTTAGACTTCTGCTGTCAAATAAAAGCAGTAACAGCTGCCTTTCACAAAATACTGTAAAGTTAGCTTGGATCTTCTCTGCCAAAACTAATTACACATCCGAAGGATGTCCATGTGCTGTCATGTATCTCTTCTTCTGTCCTTGAAAAGTAGAGCTGCATTCTCTGCCTCTATGTGGGTAATTTCTCCACAAAATCTACAGATATTTTATTTTTAATGGCATTAGGGTTATGGAATGGAATCCTGTTTCACTGCAGCCATCTGTTCCTTACACTGAGAGAGAGCGGCATGACAAGATGGAAGCTCCCGCTCCTGCCTCCACCTGCTCCCTCTGTAACTTTTTTTAGTACTTATTCCAGTACACTTTAAACCTTACTTACAAAAGCCAATATACCAGATGTCCTAGACTGTCCCACCTGCTGGCCGTGCTGACACTCGCCATAACTGATCCTCCTGCCCATTCTCTCCTATATATGGATACATAAAAAAGACACTGGGCAGTGTGCATGACATGGCCCCTCTTGGACACTGTCCAGGGAATGTGAGGAGTGACAGTTGTTTGTTTTGGAGCTTTTTATTTTAGTGCTTTTTATTTTTATTTAGCTTATTTATTATTTAGCCTCATGTGCTTTGGCCAGGAGGTTCCCTATCGATGATACCATAACCACCGACTTGGAAGTCCCCACACAAGCAGGACCTGGTCTGCAAACTGAAATGCAAAACAGCCTTAGCTGCTCAATATGAGCTTCCTCTGCCTAGGGAAAATGTATAATGCCTAATCAGTGGGTATACATCTTTCCCACCTGTGCTCCAATCATCAAGGATATGGTTTTCACACAGCTGCACCCACCTTGCTTTTTCTTTCATACAAGCTTTTAAATAATCATATGAAGAGCTCAGGAAATCCTGGTTTCTAACTCTGTTTCTCCTGAGAACCAGGCCACACCATGCAGACTCTTCTGCGGCACACAGCATAGCTTAAACTTGTTTACTGCTTCTATCAAAGCCTATTGACAGGTTATCAGAAAGCCAAAAATACTTTCAGTTTTCCCACAATATAAAGCAGATTGCCACTGCTCTTCTCATCAAATCAGATATCCTGCCAATGAAACACACAGGTTTCTCCATGCACTCAATCTGGCTGCTCAGACCAAGAGTTATAAAGTCAAAGCCCCATAACAGGATCATTGTGCACATATAGGTCTACACAATCAAGAAATATATGCTAAAGAAAATACTGTGTCTTGCAAACAAACATTCTACAAATAAAACTCTACATATATTGCAACAATAAAAACCATGAAAATTTCCCATTTTTCTATGATACAATTATGTCTTTTGCCAAATATTCTCAATATGTAGGATGTACTTATTGCCCATTTCATTATCCACAAGTAATGTGTGCAAACATGTTCTACATATAAATAACCAGTATTTAAAATCATTTAAACTGGAAACTACAAAGCAAGAGTTGTGTCTACAGTTGCTTGTATTTATACCCCTAATAACGGAGTTCTTTAACAGATGACATCAAGTTCTACATGTTTGCAATTCTACAGTTTTTTCCAGCTGACTACTCTTATCTGTAAACAACAGATTACTAAGATTTCTGTCTTTGCATTAACTTTATAACCCCATCATACCCTCCAGAGTTTGGGGAATGGACCCAAGCCTCACATAACTTGAAAAGTCCGATTTTGGTAGCTATGAAGTGAGATAACTATGACAATTAGTAATCAACAATTTGTTCAGAAAGTGATCTGGAAAAGGGAACAAAGACACTCATGAGTGAACAAGAAAGATCTGTCTTGGTTCATACCTTGTTTGGACAATGATTTATTTGGTTTTGTGGGCATGTTTGCCATGATAAAGCTGCTTTTATGATCTCTGTTTCTTGAGATATCTGAAAAGCTAAGTCTGATGGAAAGACTTGATGGATGTCTGCCTAACTAATGCATGTAGCTATTACTTTGTATTTTCCTTCTTTATTACATTTTCAGAATCAAAAAGAGATAAGCATTACCACGAGCCACTGTTATCAATATCAAGGAGACATACATACAAAAGATGTTTGAACAAAATGAAATTCTACATGTCAGTAGTAGACAAGCTGCTGTTGGGAAGTGCCAGATAATTAAATTTTGAGAGAACCACAAATTTTGGACCTCTCATAGTGATGTGATCTGTCAGACACAGATAAGAATTCGTATTTTTAAAATATACAAGGTTTCATATCGCATCTTTTTTTAATGTGAGAACAAAATAAACCAGCTGTTTGTGCCAACAGTTCCAACCAGTTTGTCATGCTGCAAAGGACAATGTATCACTCTAGTTGGGCCACCACCTTTCTGGCACTGAGAGACAGAACTTATAAATAATAAAGCAGGAGTTGGTATTCACCCAGTTGTCCTAGTTTGAGCTAAAACAGATGTATTTCTCTATTCACAACCAAAGAAACGATAGGAGAACAGCAGAGGCTGAATTTACCTCAGGACAGTGTCCTAACCAATGGTCCAGAGTACAGGCAGCTCAAAAGGAGAGGTAGGCACAAGAAGGGACACAGCAGTTCTGCTTGACTCAAACTGGAAATGTGGCCATCCACCTCCTGCCTCCCAGCTGAGAGCCTGCCAGAGTCAGGGGCTTGCCTGTACTCTGGCACCCATTTCTCTCTTTTCTGTGTTTTACACACCTGGGACATACAAATATTAAAATCAAAGTGATACAGAATTTTTGAATATTTTAAAAGCACGAAAATAATTCTTTTTTTTTTCTTTTCCATGCTATACATGAAAGTTTATAGGCAAAATTATGTCACACCATGATCTGCGCAATGAACTTGCTGCGCTGTGTGACAAATGGGCTCCAAATTGCAGTGTGGATAAAAACCCAAACTCTACTACTGTGCATTTCTAACACAAATTTTCAGGCATACTTCATGTCACTAATGGATAAATACAAAAACATAACATAGAAAATAACTTTGTATCTACCATTAGCACATCCCTGTCCCCGCCCCCAAAAAATAATTCCTTAAAATACATTATGGGATTTATTCTATTTATACTTACAGAAGCATTTCGAAAGAAGAGCTCCCATGCAATCAGTATTGTACTACTGAAAAATAGGTCTCTGTGAGATCAGGTTAGCAAAAAAAATCCCCTCAACTTTTCAAGACCATCTCAGAAAAAGTCCTTTTCTTTCACTGGCTGCTTAAACTGAGAGAAAATGGGGTATACAGGGTGTAGGTGCCCAGGCAATGGCAGTAAGGGCTGCAAGGGCCTCTGTGAGTAGAGGCTGGGTCTACCCCATACCGGACACAGCTGGTTTCAGCCAGCTCCAACTGACACCCACAGGGCATGGCTGAGGCCAGCAGTCCAGGTGGAGTACCTCTGGGAAAACAGATTTAAGAAAGGGTGAAAAAAATGCCACATAGGCAAAGAAGGAGGGAAAGAAAAGGGGAATGAGAAACAGCAGTGTGGGTGCCAAGGTCAGAGAAGGTGGAGGAGGAGGAGGTGCTCCAGAGCAGACATTTCCCAGAAGCCCATGGAGAAGACCATGGTGAAGCAGATTGTCCCCTGTAGCCCATGGAAGTCCTCACACTGCTGCAGGTGGATATGACCTGAAGAAGCTGCAGCCCCTGGAGAGACCATGCTGGAGAAGTTCTTGAAGGACTGCAGCTCATGGAGGACTCCATGCTGGAGAAGGGGAAAAGTGTGAGGAGGAAGGAGCGGCAGAGACCAGGTGTTGCAAACTGACCACAACCCTCATTCCCCACACCAAGAGGAAGAAGAGCTGGGAATGAAGGAGTGAAGTTGAGCCTCAGAACAAGGTGAAAAGGTGTTTTAGTTTTTGTCTTTTTTTCTCACCATCCAAATCTATTTTATTTAGCAATGAAATAATCTTCCCCAAGTTGAGTCTGTTTTGCCCATGACAATAGTTGGTAAGCAACCTCCCTGTCTTTATCTTGACCCACAAGCTTTTCCATCTCTTTCTCTCCCCCAGTCCTGCTGAGAAGGCTGGGTGAGAGCCTGGTCCTCAACCCAAGATCAACCCACCACACTTAAGGATCAAATTTGGTAACTGATTTTCACTAATTTGGGTAGTTCAACTATGGGAAAGTGACTGAAGTTCATTTTTCATTACAATCCTAAGCACACTTGCAACTAGTGAGGTGAGCAGTATTTGGTACATAGAAAGGAAATGGCGGTGTCAGCACCGGTTGCCCCTGGCCACCTTCTGTGAAGGTTCAAAGTTCTGGAGTGGTTTCAGAAGCTGTTTAGAGGCTTTGCTGCTGCCAGAAGAGAAGAGACCTTGCCCTGCTTCCTCAATGCACATCACTGCACTGTTCCTTGTGTGGCAGCAGTAAGGCTGATCTGGCTGAAAACTACTCTGTTAACTTTTACTGCTAGTGCAAAAAGGGAGCATAAGAACATCGTGTCCAGCAAAAATGTGGTTTTATGCTACCATGAAACTACATTCTTGGACTGTTTCAGGCTCATGCATGCTTCCAATGTACCTCAGAAAATAACTGTCCTTATTAGACTTGGATCACAGTTCTTCTCCTACCTTTACACTGTGTTTTCTTAAAATGTCAATCCTGATTTATTCAGATGTAAAGATTGTCAGAAATATCCTGTTGGATTTTTTGAGCCAATCTGTCACAAAATTTTTTCTACATCACTTGACCAAACCTGTGATAGGACCAGAGGACTTTCTGAACCAAACTAAATCTATGGTCTACCTAATCTTTTATCCTCTTTCTGACAAATGACAGCATCAATTATTTAAAAAAATAAGTGTGAGACCTCCTGCAATAGTTACCTGGAACATAATTAATTCCATGAAAGTATATCCTACCCACTTATCCATTTATTTTGCCCTACATGTTTTGGGTTTCTTCTTCTTCCCCCTAAAATCTTGCAAGAATTTACTGTTACACTTCACATTACCATACAAATTTGAAACTGTCTTGAGCTTTGCCAGCTCCTTGGCTTCATCCTGTAGTAATTTAGTGGGTCTTTTATCCAGCCAGTTAAAAACCACAATATTCTTCCCAGGTATGGTGTGTGCTTGCAGATGCATACTTTTCCTGTAAATGCAGTTTTTTCCCAAGTATTTTAGTTTCTTTTTGCCAACCAAAAAGAAAAGAAAAGTCATGTACCTCCCCACCCCACATAAACATATGCAGGAGAATGAGCATTTATTTTCTGACCATCACTGATACTGAGATTGACTGGGAGAAACAGCAAGGACTCCAAGTACCACCTCTGGCTCAGTGAGCCGACTATGTGATTGTTCTCATTTTGTTTAACAGCTTATGTATAATTGCTGCTGGTTTAGACTGTAACACAATAAATGGAGCGCTGTGGGAAGAAAGAAGCCCTTTTTGCACCAGGAATTTTATTCTCTTTCTTACAGGGAGAGTAAGACCTGCACTTAACTATATTACTTAATGAAATTTTATTTTCCCCAAAAAAAGCCTTTGGTATGTCTGATTCCTCAGTCGCCAAAACCCAGAAATCTCATTGCAGCCTATGTTGCCAGAATACGATAGTTGAATTTACTTTCAGCTAAGGTGGTTATACACAGTTTAATAAATTTCAGCAAATTAATTAAAATATTTTCTGCATTTAGTCTCCTTATTTTTAAGGGATGCATGCACCACAGATCTATGTAAAATACAATTTTTACTGCTGCTTATTGGTTTACCTTTAAGACAGAAATGGTTAGAGGAGGCAAGATGTATCCATCTTCAGCCTAGGGATTTTCATTTATCAGTGGAATGTTGGGTCCCAAAAGAGGAATGAAGTGTTAGTTCAGAAAAAAGGGAGTCAAAAATACAGAAAAAGAAGTAGTTCAAATATTTGTATTTTCAGAGGCAGGTTTACAGTCTATGAACCTTTGCTCTGAGACAAGTCAGCAAACTGTTACAACATTGTGCACCTGTAATTTTGGTGTTCATTGCAACAAAGCCTTAGTCCTTGATTCTTGAACGATCCCATGATAATATGTGAACGTCTCTCCAATAGATAGTACTTTGCTGACCAGAAAATGTAGAACCTACTAAAATTATTTCAAAGATAAAACCACCTGGAATAAGTTGGGAAAGCATAATTTTTCTCAACAAATTTAGAGAACACAGAGGTAACATCCTGTGCCTTGTAGGGAGACATTTAATATTGGTTTATAAGATATTAGCTTTTACTGAGGTATGCTGAGTATAAGCACTAAAATTAATCTGTTTTCTCCACCAGCCAAACTCACTGACTGGAATGGATTTTTATTTGTACTCCTACATGCTTCATCACAGTTAATGGACTTTTACAAGCATGAGAATGAAACGGGGATTAAAGGAATCCTTCTCGTTTTCATAAATGGGCTAGAAACAAAATACTGCAAAGGCAAGAAAAGGAGAAAGAACTTGTGAGACTTTTGCTATCAACTGGCATGGTTTCTTGAATCAAATGGGGTCAGGCTATTGAGACTGGTTGGTCAGGGGCCTCCTGATTCCGGACTGGTACTGTTTAAAGCCTTCCTCTGTGCACCATGGAGATTCCCTCAGCGCTGGCCTGAGCACCACTCTGCATTTCTAAAATGTCCAAAGCAACTACAGTAGAGGTAATAGTTCCTGTAATAGGAGAACTGCTTTCATCCTTGTTACTATCATAAAATACAAGTGAAAAATAACACGAATATCAACACACCGTAAATATTTCTAAATGGAAAGTAGTATTAAAGATCAATTGCATCTAAAACATTTAAAAGACTATTTTTACCAGTTTAATGGATCTAATGGTTTAATTCCTATTTTAAATAGGAAGTCTCCTTGTAACACTTAACCATCTGTAATTATTTTGTGTTTCAGTAAATACTTCCCAATACTCAAGAAGTCTCAGAAGATATTACCTACTGGCTCTGTTTATTACAGTATCCCCTTTAACCCAATCCGTATCATTTTATACAGACATCAACAACACCGAGAGGCCTACCAAACAAATTCTGTAACTTCAATAGCAGATTAAGAAGCATTTCTAGTTCAGATTTCTGCATGAAATCCTCAGGTTTTGTTGCATCCTAAAGGTCCCAGTGTAGATTTCTTTAAGTTCTCCTGGATTCATTCTTATTCCATTTTTGCTTTGATTTGCTTTTCCACTTCATATTTACCTTACAGACAACTTTATTCTATTTCACATTCCTGTGAACCTTATTGTAGCTCATGGGTATATGTGGATAATCTCGTTAGTAGCAATCCACCTCAGGGCACAAGACAGTCAAATGTGCGTGCAAGTCCTTGAAGCTATTGTTCAAATGGAAATTCAACTTTCAGATCCCCAAACATTTGCCTTCATTTAAATTAGAGTTATAACACTGGTGACTTACTCCCAGACACATTCACAGACAGTATTTCATATTCTCAGAAGAAACTGTCTGTAACTGAGACACACATGATAGTGAAGAGAGATGGAAACTAATTTTATCACTGTGATGAACACACTACTACTTCAATCAAAATTCATTTGCAAGTTTTGGTGGAACAGGAACAGATGCAGGGGAATTAGAAAATAAAATATTTTTTCAATCTCTCTCGCTTTCTCCCCCTTTTTCCTACATTTAGCACAGAGCTGTACAGTGTTTTATCACTGAAAATAAAAGGTAGGCTTTGGGCAGAATGACAGCCACTGCTAAAGTCACACATTGAGAGTCTCACAACAATCTGCTCTGCAACACAAAAGAACAGTATTATTCTTTCCAAGTGAGTTATTTTTTGGGGGACAATTTACTTTGAGGACACATTGCTTTGCATCTTCACATGGCCTTTCACTTGTTTTGTGAACTTTTTTATTGAGAAGTGCTCATTGTTCTTATGTTGTTGCTTTTTATTTGACCTGTGAATGATCTCCACTCCCAAAAGCTCTCTGTGAAACATCTGCACCAACAGAAAAAGCATAAAACGCTCTAACCCAAATGAAGCCTTGAAGCCCTTGCAAGTATAAACAAATAATTGGTATGGGAACCATGACGTGCACACAGAAGTCCTGTAAATATCTTCAGACTACACAGAAATTCTTTTCCGCTATTAAAAGGAGTGGGTTTAGAGCAATGTTTCACTGAAATTGCATCAAGCCTGGCAATTATAAGGAATCATAACAGAATAAGATTGTTTCTTTTACTCTCCGCATCCCTGGAGAAAACATCAAAGTGACTGGGTGAAGACAGCCTATCTAGGCTATAGGAAGCAACGATACTTAGATTTAACATATTCAGAAAAGTATCCAGGATATTTCCTAAAAACAGATTCTTTGATTAATTTCAAATAGTTACCAAGTCAAGAAGTAGTGAAAAAAAGCTAAAATGGGATAATAATAACTTTTCACTCCTCATTGTTGAAACAAATGTTTTCAGATGAAGCAGTATAATAAATTAATTTCCAAATGTTATATCACCAAAAGAGAATAGCAGTGAAATGACCTCAGAATATATAAAAAATATATGTTTCTTTTCCCCTTACAACAATAGTTAAACAGAGATGTAAATTAGAGCAATGAAGAGGACTTTTGTTTACTAATATCTATGAGTATTGTGCATTTTTATTAATCATCTTTTAAAAAAAATCTTACCTACGTAGTTACCACATAGGAAATAAAGACTTAGTAAATATATTTATATCCTGGCATTATTGCTCTCTATTAATACAATCGTGACATAAATTTCATTTCTGGCTCCTAAAATCAGAAGTCAAAATATAGGATCTAGAGTGCAAAACTGATACTATAATCACAGCTGCTAATTTCAATGTGCAGTCTACAGCACTGGTACAGGAGCTTATGAAATGACTACAGAAGCGATGTGACTGCCTGGTGGAGATTGAGTTGTACAAGCATTAACTCCAATGGAACTCATTAGATAAAATGTATGGTAAACATTACATCCACAACCTGAAAAATCATAGTAATGTAGTATATGCAGCTTCCATTGCTTCACATGTAAAAAATACACATTACTGAATGTATAAATCAAAGACAAACCTTACTCAGAAGTGATCTGTATAGTGGTGCAGAATGGCAGATGCCACAGCATATTTCTTTATGATGCAAGGCTGCTCAAGATCATCTATGGATAATGAACCATGACAGCTTGGGATTTGACAAAATGCAAGTTGATGGTGAGAGAAGGCAAAGAATACAGTTACTATCCGAGCAGCCAACAAATGCATATAAACTGGTTTTTTTCATCTTTAATGTCAGCGTGAGATATGATGCATTACCACAAAACTACATGTTCACTAATCTAATAGACTTTGCACCAGAAAAAGCTATTTCTTTAAATTATTTACTATCTTCATTTTATTTCTCAGAAAGCACCATGCATTAAAGCATTTAACAAGGTATGGAAGTAACAGAATCCATGTTTGTTTAAAATACCTTATATGACTGGCATCAACGCAGTTTTCACAGGGAAATCTTGAATGAAGGAGCTCTCAGTTTTTAGTTTCTTCACAGCTCAGAAAAAAAATCCTTCTTCTTTTGTCCCTTTAAGAGAAAGACATTCCATGTAAACATCTGCCTGTACCTATGTAGCTGTATTGTCCATCTTTGCCCACAAAAATCTGCTGCTTAAAAATTCGTTTAATTATACATGTTTTTTTCAGTGCCCTTCAGCTGCTGATTGCCAGAGGTTGATTATCATGAGAGTTAATCAGATTGTTAAGATACACAGAAAAAAAAAACCACACAAAGAAGTTTTCTTCATCATGGATGCATTTGGACTGTTTCCTTGGTGTGCTCCAATATTATACAATTCTGTAGATTTAATCAGGCAGCCAAGTATGGTGAATGCTACCGATCTCTCACACATCGTATTTTCCCACTGCTGTATCCCACAACGCCCCTTAGCAAGCTCAGTGAATTCACTTGACACCAAAAAGACATGGATTTATAGTTGCATATTTTTTAACTTCTATACACAACAAGACAATTTCAAAACAGTTTGCATTAAGGGGCAAAAGTGACATCAGTCAATTCAATCCTTAGACTAAAAAATCAGATTATACTACACTTATTTTTTTCCTTTTCAGTTCCTCTATTTTCCTTCTATAAGGTCTCCTGTTCTGGTAAATTAAGAGAATTCATGTTGCTTTTCACCCCCAGCTATGACTAGAAGCTCCAGTGAAGACTCAACACGTACAGTGCTGGAAGTTGTTTGAACAAGACTGTTAGAGATCTTTAAGATTTTGATAAATCAAATCCCTGAGACACGCAAAGGATAGGAGGAAAGCTATATTAACATATTTGTTCTACAGATGGAAGCTAGAATACACAAAATTAAACAATATGCTGAATGTCACACAAGAAGTCTGGTTTTAAGAAACTTCTCTGCCTTAAATGTCTTGAATCCTTGCCCAATACCTTAATCATACACCACAAAAGCTGTCCTTAGTCCCCATATTTTATATGCAGTACTCTTGATTATTTTCCTTAGTATGAAATACCATCACTATTTCATTTTGCCAGTATCAGTAATATTTAAAACAGGAAAAAATCATAGAAATAAAGATTTTTTTTAAAAGTACCCAAAAGTATTGCATAATTCAGAAGTTCATTAGAAGTACCTTAAATAGGTTGGAAGCTCTCATTTTTCACTACTTAAGTACTAAGAAATCAATATTGTTAACCACAGCAGTAAAAACAATGTAATTTTTTATAAATACGGATATCTATAATTTGCCTTCTGATTTCTTAGAGAAGAAAGCTCTTATCAACAAAGTGCATTGCATAGAATTTACAGGCACCAAAGTCATGGGGCAACAAGAATTTACACCACTACACAATGTTCCTTTTCCACGAGAAAAGAAAAGAAAGGCTAAATCCTTTAAATGACTTCAGGACGTGGGGTTCTAATGAAATAAATATCAGGAAAAGCTGGTTAAAAATGTTCTGGCTTTCACAGTCAACAATTATTTTGTACCTTGTGGCTTTCTGCATAGAATATTTTTATTTATCTAAACAACAAAGTAAAATTAAACTCATTAGATGCAAACCACAACATTAATAAAAGAACACTGTTGCAATGTCAAGCACTCAAAGTTTAATTCAGCCTCTTTCTGAGGCTTTATGACAGACTCTGAGTAAGGTATTTTTGGGGGGAGAGCCATGATTATCCAATGTCTAGGCTGTTTGGGTTTTTTTTAAAGGAATTTAAAGGGTCCACACCTCCTATTCTGTGATTGCTCTATAATTTATATACCATATAGAGTACATTCTTAAAAAAAAATAAATACGATTTTCATGCTGAATTTTTTCAAAATTAAAAAAAACACTGATTTTTTACATCTAATAACAGATCCTCACTTTTCCCCTCTTATTTTTTCTTTAGAGGACAAAGGATATATTGTATGTTCCTATATATCCAAGTATATTTCCCACTGAATTCCATTTTCCTGCCTTCCTGGCTCATTTCTCAAGCAGTCCCAGTTCTCTCCAGCTAGGATTACTGGCGGATGCTAATGCCAGCACGTTGGCAGCTCTACATCTGCTGTCCTGACATCTAATTCCTTATTAAATCTGTCCTCCCTAAAGCTCCCTGCCAATTCTCACTCTTTTTGTTTGGTCAGTCCCAGTTTCGCACTCCATGTCCAGTTTTTAAGTCCCTTCCCATTCTCCAGGTTGATAACTAATCCACTGCCTTTGCCCACATCAAGCCTTGGTCACTTTTTCCTCAGCCCAGTGCTGACCGTTTTTCCCCCATACTGGTGCCACTTCTGCCCACTGGGGTCCCAGCTCTCACTGCTGGGGCTGGTCCCTTCCCATCACACAGAGAAGTTAACAAGAGCCACCACTGGAAACTCTTTTCCTATCTTTTTTGTCTTGCAACACAAATCTATCAAGTCATTCCATGGGAATGTCACAAGTTTATCATAGCCTTAGGAGTTTAGAGAAGCTTGAGCGCACTCAGCAATGACCATAAAAGGAGATTTTTACGTCTTTGGTGTTATTACATTGCTCTTTCCTCCCTGAATTCTGGTGCTTTCAAAAAGGCTTGTGACTTTGCTTATTCTAAGGGATATTCACCGGGATGGCCATAAGCACATTCTGTTCAGAACAGGCAACTTCCCTACTAGGCAATAAAATCAACTCCACCAAAAGGGAAGCTTTCCAATATGATACTTACTTTTGTGTCGAGATCTTAATTGTGTTTAAAAAATCATAGTTAGAAGCAAATATTTCTAAGGAGGCAGCAGTTAGCCTCTAGGACTCAGGAAAAGGTAGATAACCCAATCAATAAGGTGAGTTTTGCTATGTTAATAAAGGTAACAGTGAAAAGTGAGCCATGTTTCAACAAGAATTTCTACGTTTTCTTAGAGATTTAAAACTTCTTTTTACAAGTGCCTTGGGGAGCCGAATGAATCTCTCACACTTATTGGATGAACAGTGCATAATACTTTGCGTAATGAAATTAAGCAGCCTGAAATACATGTGAACATGACTAATGAGACCAAAAGCAGCAAGAAAACCAAGCAGATGGCTTGAGCATGCTGGAACAGAGTAGCAAGGAGAGATCTGAATGTTTTGGGGTTTTTGCAGGATACGTACAGAAACACAAATATAATCTTTGCGTTTCTGTATAATACTGCATCTGTCAGTGCTTTGATGGACTAGCAGAACACTAATAGTCTCTGTGGAAAACTGTTATGTCTCTTCCACAGAGATGCAAAATGCAAACAGAACCACAAGCAGGAAGAGTTTCATTTTGCATTTTGTCTTGCTTTTTTAATTGCATAAGAAGATTCTTAAACTAGGCGTCTATTTTAATGAACTATTCTTTCTCCACCAAAAGTCTTGTTCTCAGAGACCTTTCCAGCAGTATGAACATTCTGAGGGAAAACACAAAAAGAGAGAGAGAAAGAAGGTAGCAAGTATTGAGAGATGATGGGAAAAGGCTTTCTGATCAAGAAAGTTCAATGACCAGGTTATGAAGGATACTACCAGAAACACAGGAAGAAGATAAAATCAGTTTGCACTCACTGGTTTCTGGGAAAAAAAAATAAAAATCTGTCCATGGAAAAAGATTAACTGTTCATTTCTATAATTTAAGATAAAATGAAGGTTACCAGGCAGCTTCTCCTTGAGATGTGATTCTTGGCTGAAGGTATAATTCTGCTCTACAAGCAACACACACTGACACTGACTATTTACATCTGCAAACTTATGGGATTGCCCACAGTTATGGTCTAAAGTGCAAGCAGATGCAGAAAGAAAAAGTACCCATTGAGCAACTTTACAATGTCATCCTGCTGCCTTCTCTACCACAAATTATTGGGATAAAATGCCTTCAGATGTGTATTTTCTGACAGCTGAGATTTATTTTTTTTTACGGGAAAACTTTATTTGATGTTTCTGAAAGAATACAGAGATACTACCTATGATCACAATATAAGAACATCTTGTCAACAAAGTAATTTTAAACAATGTTCAGAAGAAAACTATTTAATTAATTTATCTGCACCTGTTGGTAAGTATAATAGTCTGTTCTACTGTTGTTACTAATGTTGTAGCCCACCTACCACATCTTTGACTATTAGATACTCCTCTTATTTAGTGCTCACAGTGCAATTTAGTAGTGCAGAATATTTTTTATAACCAACACAAACCTTAGAGATTCAAACATTCTTTCACTCCTTCACCAAATTTTAAAAACGTATCTCTACACTACGTGCATTGGTTTCCCTTTTTTAAATTCAGAATTTTTAGAATCATAGAACCATACTGAATAATTTAATGGAATATCACTATTCAGCAAAAATAATAAAAACCCACAAAACCCTAAACCTTCTAATTCTGGAAGACAGTAAAGACATTTCTTTACTATTTTTCACTGTCTTCTGACTGTTTTTATCTCCTGTACTAAACAAAAACCATTTATTTCAGTCTGAAGATATTAAAGTTATATCCACTCTGCAACAACCACAGGAATGTCGTAAAAACCTGGCATCTGTAGACAAGCAAGATCTTTCAGTCAGCCTTGACCTAAATTTATCAGGTGACATATGTAGAGACTTGGATGATCTCTTTATTTCACTGCAAATGATTCTTAATTACACTGCAGCACAATTTTAAAGCTTCAGCTCAAGAAATGTTATAAAGTGTTTTCTACATGATAAATGACCTTAAATGAGAGCTGCAACATACAAGACATCATTCCAGCCCATGTTACTTGCATCACATCCCCCTCTGACCTTCCACTTTAAACATTGGCCACTATGTAAACTATCAGCAAAATCCAGCTTATATCATTATCCTTGTAGTTCCCTAACATAGCTTATGTTAAGTATTTGTACCTATCACAGCAGTAATAAAAACGTGCGCTTTATGATTTCAGTGCATTTTACTGCTGATCTAATGGGGTCTGCAAACATCATGGTAACCTTCTCTACCAATCTGTGCGTGGGGTATCATACAATGTCCATACAGACCACGTATGCAATAGAGTTTTGCGAGCAAAAGTATAAACTGACAATTTCTATCTTGTTGTTGTAGAAATTATATTTTCCATCTGCAAAGCTGTCTGTAAATAAATTCAGTTGTAAGGCTGAGCTTCTATGACTTTCTACAACAATTTGTATCAAAACAGAGATCTCAAACTGCAATTTTAGGTAATTTTAGAGTTCAGTATATTCTCATATATGGGAAAACAATCAACCATAAAGGATGCTGATAGGAGCAAAGTGAAAAACAAAGAGAAGAAAGAAGTTCTCTGACCAGTAGGTGGAAGATCTATGAAACTCTCAGAAAAAATATTAGAATAAATTAAATAATTTAGAATATTAGAATTTTAGAATAAATTAAAATATTTTTAAAGTTACATGGAGAAACAGAACAAGTACTTGGAAGAGAGATTCACTGAGAGTTAAAGAAACCACACCAGGTCCAGGAAAACCCTTGAGCTGAAAACAGTTGGAGGCTGGCAAATTTCAAGAAATGTGTAACTCGCTCTATTCCTCTCTGGCAATCTGCTATGGCTTGTTGAAGACAGGATGCTGGGCTCTAGAGCTCCCAGGCTCTATTCCAGAATTCATGGTCTGAATTCTTGGAACCATTCTTCCGTTCTCTAATAAGAGATGCTCTGAATTTGACCTATAATTTTGCCTAAGCAAAGGCAAGGGAACAGATGCCTTCACATTCCAAGAAGTATTCAAAAACACTGCATCAAGCTTCTGCATCACCCACTGATTCTCAGTATTGCATGTGAATCCGTTTCTACTGAATATTTGTACGGCTTAAACTTCATATGTCCATGATCACCATTCCATTAGTAGT
This sequence comes from Mesitornis unicolor, assembly GCF_000695765.1. Taxonomy (NCBI): domain Eukaryota; kingdom Metazoa; phylum Chordata; class Aves; order Mesitornithiformes; family Mesitornithidae; genus Mesitornis; species Mesitornis unicolor. Next base: position 61,114 of record NW_010178331.1, on the reverse strand, counting down.
AGAGTAACTCCATCTAGAGTACAAGTACTTAGTAATCTAGAAAAACACATGGTTTAAAAAACAAGTATGAGAAAGTTTCACACTGTACTACAAGCGAAAGGTATTTGAACCTTCTGAACAGTTATTCTGTTAGTAATTTGAGATTAAAATCTGCAAGAACATCATTTCAACATGCCCACCTTTCCTGTAACTCAGAATGGTGAAGGAAAAAGGTAATAATAACAAATTCTAGATCCATTTTCTATCCTTACATGGCATATGCTAGTATAAGGCAGACAAGTGTAAACACAGAATCCAATAGGATAGTCTAAAAACAAGGAAGAACTACACTTCATCCTACCTGTTCTGCAAGTGCAGAACATAAAGTGACTGCTGTATGGAGTCATGTGAACATAAAGGCTTACAACCATCTGATCTGGTAATTGCAATGGAGACAAATTTTTTCCTTCCCTGTATATTGTTTTAGGTATCCATATGGAAGCACATAGCTAGATATTGATTAAAAAAACCTGACCTTGGTGACATAAGGCAAATATTTTTGAGCTGTCACCCTTCAAGAAAATGTGCCTGTCCTCAGATGTCACTTATCCAACTTCATCTGTATTTTCTAGTCTCTCTGGTCTCAGTAGGATATTTTTTTACTTCTCCTTTGAGGATATTTTTGCCCAGAAGAATCTGAACTGAAATTCCTGTTCATCTGTTAACGTTCTACACAATTAAGGAAGGAAATTCTGGCCCTTTGCTTCCTAATCAAAAGCAATAAGCAATAAATATATGCAAGTACACACTTTAGTTTGCACAGGCAAAAGTATCACTCTTGAACTTGTTACTTAACTGACAGAAGCCAAAAAAAGTCTTTCTAGTACTGCCCTATCTTATAGCTCTTTGCGGAAAATTCTGTATAACTATCACCCTCCTACTTCCACTTCACTTATGTAAAGATGTTACTTAGTAAAATTCTTTTGCTATAGCTACATCTCACACCATTAACATTAGTTTTTCTACTATAGCATAAGCAGACTGTGACAGATATCATGCTTTGCTACGAACTTTTTTCCTCCACACGAATGTTGAAGCATGCAATAAAAAGTAAGAATCAATAGTTCACTACAGAGTGAACACATCAATTTTATATTATTTCCTTATATTGCACCAAGTCCTATCCTCAAACTCTCATTCTGACCTCTCTTACCAACCCAATTCCATACTGATCAATTCATTTACTTCCTACTAAGGAACAATTTCAACCTTAAACTATGAGTGTGACCTTCAACTCATGAAACACATCAAACAAAAGATCAACCTGATGGTATAGAACCTAGTGCTGAAGGAAATAAAACATATTTTTCATGGTACAAGTGAAAATAATCCAAACACATAAAAAGAAAGGGTAAGTTTTTGAGGTTCTGTGTTCCAGATCTGTGACTTTGCTCAATTAGCAAATATTAAAGTCAACTGATGTGACCAGCTGACAACTTGTGATGCCAAATTAAGAGTTTAATGTTCTTTGCCGACATCCAGCTGATGTACAATGTGCCACTCTGCACCTAGAAAACTCTGCATGGCCTTTTTAAGATGACAAAACAATCTTCACAACGCTTTGGCAACAGGAGCTTACAGTTTATTGAGATCCTGTACATTATCTCAGGTTGGACTCTCTTCAAAACAACAGCTTATTTGCCAGTTAAGTTGGAAAGAAAGGCTTTCTCCTGCAAGCACCTTTGATGAGTTGAATTACCATTCTTCTCACATACACAAAGGAAAAAAAAAATCAACGTGAAATGCATTGTTTCCCAACTGCAACACTTAAAGAGAAGGTTGCCATTTCCTCTGGCAAAGACTTACAAACATAAAAAAATGCTGTAGCCATAAAACCAGAAAAAAAATATACAATCAAATTAGAAATCTCAAACGGTATGAACTAATCACGTGCATCCAGGCAGAGCTCTCTCATAGCTAGGGATCAGATAAAGATTTTAATTAGCTCCCTTGAAAATTGGTGTTTGCATTTAGAACGAACGAAAAGTTCATCATCACTTCTTTTTCATATTCTATCCATGAAGCTTCCTTGTCAGAATATACACTAAAGCTCTAAAGCAATGAATAGGTGCACACACAAAGCAGTAAAATCATACTAAGTATAAACAAGGAGTTGTTTGAGAATGGGAGTGCTTTGCATTTAAAGCTTCGAGTTCCTATTGACCAATGGGGCAACATAGCTTAGGTAATTAGTTTTTTACAGTTGCCTTTACTTGGAAACAGGAAAACATGGGAACATCACAGCCAGCTCATAATCATGAAACCAGGTTTTCAACAGGAATGACATACATTACAACACACATGAGATTTTTAAATTAGTTCAGACAAACGAATACACAGCACAGTTCATTCTACCTTGACAGCGGGAAGAGTGCAAGGCCCACATATTTTTCTCAATCTTCATCTTTTATTTTTAACTTTCACATATATAATATGCATATAGATTAATGAACATTAATGTACTATTATCCAATCCATAATTTCAGACTAGCCAGGATGTGGCAAATATAGCATTTTAAATCTTTTTCATTAGTCTCTGAAGTACCACTTCCTTAACTATAAGGAAATTACTATAAAACGCCTAACAGGAGGGGAAACTAGTCCATAATGCCTCTGTGTGGGAGTAGGTGAAATGCAGTTTTATAGTCTTAGTTTTCACTAGTTTTCAGTTAAGACTAGTAATTCTGAAAGACAATGCCACCTTATTGTAGATACTTTTATTTCTCTCAAGACTCAGAATGTGAAGGTAATAACCACATACAAATTTACTATTGTTTGATGACTTGAGTTCATATCATTGAAGTAAGTTCATATTCACTGATGTAACCCCCATGTGATGAGCAAAATGTCATGAGCTATGGCTCTATAAGCCTTCAAGCCATTACTTCAGAAACACCACTCAAATAATATCGATTAAAAGCAGACGAAAAGTCTACTTAGTTTACTAAGGATTTCTTGCAGTTTGTCAGTATTAGACGATCAGGCTTAAAAGGTGTGAAGTAACATGTGTTATAAAAAAGTGTATTCTGAGAACCTCTAAAAGAATATTAAGTGATACAGAAGATAGTATCAAAGAAGTAACAACACAGTGCCACAAAAACTCCAAAAAACCCAAATAGCCATTGACATAATAAGTTTATTGAACAATATTACCCTTTTTTACTTTTGTTTTCAAATTTTTATCAAATATTTTAATTTTAACTACAGATAAACTAGTATTATGACTTCATTTCTAGTTTTCAGCTTTTTTGGCTATCTCTGAAGTGGGATTCAGAAGAGCTCTCAAGTTTCAGATACTGTGGTGGGATGACCCTGGACAAAACTAAGTACCCGCCAGCCACTCACTCACTCTACTTCCCCACATGGAGAAGAGAATTTGAAGCACAAAAGCCAGAGAAACTTGTGGGTCAAGGCAAAGGCAATTTAGTAAGTCAAGGAAAAAAAGAAAGAGGGTTAAAAAAATATACAAATTAAGCAAAGGCAATCACTCCTTGCCTCCAACCAGCAGCCCAATGCTCATGGAACCTCCAAGTCACAACTACTTTGGAAAGACCACCCCCTCTCTTAGGTTGATTTGGGCCAGCTGTCTTGGCTATGTCCCCTCCCAGCCTCTTGCCGAATCCCAGCCTACTTGCTGGGTGCAGAGTAAGAGAAGGCCTTGACACTGTGCAAGCACTGTTCAGCTAAAACATTGGTCTGATGTCAATACTGTTTTAGTCACTGATCTGAATCAGGACTGTACGAGCTGTGATGAAGAACAATAGTTCCATCCCAGCCAGACCCAACACAGCTACGCATCACAGTTCATGTCTTCGTTTGCCAGAATGAGATTTAACCGCACACTATGATCTCTCCCCATTTTCTTTCTCCTGTCATTTCCACCTTGGTTTCCAGGCACACTGATGAACAGACAACCAGGTGATAGATCACTCGAACAGGCTGCCCAGAGAGGTGGTGGAGGCCCCATCCCTGGAGACATTCAAGGTCAGGCTTGATGGGGCTCTGAGCAACCTGATCTAGTAACACTGTCCCTGCTTACCGCAGTGAGGTTGGACTGGATGATCTTTAAAGGTCCCTTCCAGCCCAGTACATTCTATGATTTTCTATAAGCACTAGTCATGCAGTCTAGATGAAGCTATTGAGGTCACAGTCCTCAAAGCAGATGTCACCTCCACTGCCACCAGTCTCATTTCCATCCCCTTGACGTTCCACTCTCCAAATTCCAGCATAAGAAAAATTACTTAACTGTCTTTGCTCCAGGTGGTGTGTTATAAACTCTATAAACACCTCATGTCCGTAACTGTATGACCATGCTTCTCCAATTTCTTCCTCTAAATTTACACCCTGTCAAAGCTTGTCCAGTTCTTGATGATCTCATTCTCAGTGTATTTGACATCTCTCAGCTTTCTTCTATTGTATACATTCCTTCAATTTCTCTAAAAAAATCCAACTAGCACCCAGCTCACCAAGGAACTAATCTGTCATATTCTCCATTGTTATTTCCAAGCAATTTTAAGCTTGAATGGGAGTCATGCTGGTAAGAGCTAAATAGTGGTCCTTATTGATATAAACACAACTTCTAAAGTTTGTGATAATATCTATGTAAAAAGAAGTGGAAAGATGATTAAATAAATAATTCTGATTTTTACTCAGTTTCAAAGTTAACTTCAGGAATATTATAACATGGCCAAACTAATACTTGAGGCAAAACTTAACTTCCAGTATAAGTGGTATACTCCATTGCATTCAGGAAAACAGAAGGTTGACTCACTGCAATGTTGTCAGTCTATATTGAACTGAAACAAATTGAAGAAGTAATTCATAATACAATAGCATTCTCAGCAGTTGCACATGCTGTCCAGGCTATTTAAATATTCTATAAATAATTGCTCAGAAAGGCACAATTGACAGTGTGCATAGAGTGGATGATGAATCATCAGGTAGTTTAAGTAAAATTTTGCTTGATTAACTGTTTTGTTTTTAAACCACCTGCACCGTATTGTCTGATGTACCAGGACAGATCAAATTGTTCTCAGTCTTTTTGTGAAAACCAGACAAGCTTACAAATGATAAGTTTTATTGTATTATGAAATTGATGCCAAACTGGAGAGCTGTGTATTGTGTGATTCCAATTAGCTATTTTTTTAGCCAAGGATTTAATATCAGCCTTTGTTATAGATGAAACTAAACCATATTTATCAGACCTCTAATAGCTTTGTGTCATATGGAAGTAATTTTACTTCTTTTCTCCCCATCTTCAAAATACATTTATTAGTCCTCTTGAAATGTAATTTTTCAGTTGAATTTTTTGGTCAGCTGGCAACCAAATAGATTACAGCCAGAACATTTCCAGACTGAGGCATAAATGAACAGAGCCCATTGATTTGAGTCAAAGCATACTTGACTTCCATCACTGTAAATGTTGCCAGTGCATGTGCTTCTTTGTTTAGAGCACTGGATGAGGTATTTAGATGCCTAAAGATGTAAAAACACCTAATGGAGATTATAAAAGCATCTAAATGAGTAATAAGCACCTTATTTCCATGGACTTTCATGGGAGTCAGGCTTAGTCACTTCAATAAAATCTACTGTATGTTTCCCTTCAGCTTCGGTCACCTCCAGATATTTCTTAACAATATCCTTAATAATGCCAATCAGAAATCTCTTTTCCAAAAGGTAACCAGCAAAATATAACACTCAAAGCAATATAGCAAACCTTACAATCAGAGTCTAAGAAAATCTATTAGCTCTATCTTTAGACAAAAATAACATTAGGTAACAGAACCAGCTTCATCACTAGGTTCTGTAATTGCAAGGTTACTCGTCCTGGCACATACACAGTTTCAGAAAACTATCTTTACACAATATATTTCTATATAATGTTTACCATATACTAAGTTTTCCCTCATCTTCATGTGATTTCAGTTTTTGGGTTACTTAATTAGAAGTTACAAATAAATTGTATAGAAGATCTTTTTTTGTAGTCATAGTATTGTAGGCTTATGTCATTGCTGACTTAAAATGACATGAATGGACTTGCTAACCACCTGGTTTCACATGTTCATTTAAGGAATCAAGGACCTAAATTTATCTTTTTTTTAACTGTTCCTCTAATTGCTGGTGGGTTTATTTTTCAGAGGAGGAAGAGAGTGAGGAGTGAATTGGTTACTTCATCTCATGTAAATTTATGGTATCCCAGATCCTTCTCTGCCACATTTTCCCCAGGTAATTAATACTCATTCCTTTTTCAGCCGAATCCTGAGGTTCAGCTAAGATCAGAGTCTCAGTGTGCTGGGAACCGTGCAAATACGCAGTCAAGAGAAAGAAAACATCATAGCAATAAACCAAAGAGTTTAAACCTGCTACTGACATACTAGCATCAAAGAGTCAGGACGCAGTACCCAGTTACATTCAGAAATCGACACATTAAAGTAGAAGTCATATTTCTGTTGGAAAATCTACTATAATTCCTATCCAGCAGAGACAGTTCAGTAAGAACGTTAGAACAGAAAATGTAAACCATAAACTCTCATCTGAGTGCAGGTGTAAAGACAGAACATAAACAGCTTGGAAAAAAAAAATACACTCATTCTTAACACTGGGAGCAGCTTAAGAAAAAGACTGTATGTTAAACATGGAAAGGAAGCAAAATACGAGTCTTTCAATAGGCACATACAGCTTTTTCTTAATTAACTCCTCAAAAGGGTATTTCAAGAAACAATATTCATTGTACATTCAAATTCTATTTCTGGAAGATTAGCAGAAAAGGATAATATTTCAATTTTTGCTGGATGCTCCTTAGAATTGCTTTTGGTATTCTGTTCTTTTATATACTACAGAAGCATCCAAAACTATATTCAGTTCAAATGACGCATCCAAACAACTTACCTCTGAGGATATTTTAAGGCCTGCATGCTAGCACATCAAAAGAGATAAGCCTAGAACAAAGAGATGCGAGGCCAAGCTCTGCTACTATTTCAGACTGTCTCTGGTGGAGAATTTAGGTGCCAGTTATGAACATCATATAAATGCTTTATGTTTTGCACAATCACTACTGATTAATTATGACCTACATTAGCATTCAAACAGGAATAAGACTCTGTGAGACTGTAGACAGTCATTTCAGGTGAACTAGTGGCATGATCCTACAGAATGCCAGTAAATGAGGAGATCATCTCACCACAATAATTATCGAGGCAGTAGAAAAACAAACAAACAAAACAGCGTAGCAGTGACATATTAACTGGTGACAATGTTATGTTTGTGTAGAGCTTATTTTTAAATGTATCCATTTGAAAATATTGAACCTTTCTGTTATGGCTGTTCTAATACATGCCATTCAACTCATGAAAATGAGTTGTCTTGCATATACTTATATCCATCACTATTTCTCCATGGGTTTGTGTATTTATTGAAATCCATGCTCAGAACAAAACTAATATTATGGGAATTGAACAACTCAGGGCAGGATGTTCCACCTTCATTTATGCGGCAGGACACAGATGTCCAGAGAAGGTAGCAGAGTGCTGCCACTAAAGCTTTTTGTAGCAGGTAACACTGGAAGCTTTCATAGAGCCATAACTGAAAGTAGTGCATGCTTTACTCTAACAAATTGCTGACAGTAATTAAAAGTGACCCAATTATTTCTGAAAAAAGTCAGCTCTTAACTTAAAGGTGAAATATATAGATGGGAGAAGAAAAAGCACAAAATGACCATGTAAGATAAATAGTTCTAGCTGTAAACAGGAAAACTGAATACCATCCTGTATAGTCTTTCAATGAAAGAATGCAATAAAACAACCTATCGTAACCGGGTTTTAACAAGTTTTTTCCATAAATAGCATTTATGTTTTAATTACATAATTTAAGCTGCATGAAGAGAATTTATTTCATTAGATACTGTTTCTTTACAACCGTTCTCAACATTACTCATTAAACTGGAATGCCATTGAGATAAGAGTATTTTTATCCTATTCCCTTAAATCACTTAAACATCTGCATAATTCCTTAGCACTGATTTAACTTCTGATATAGCTGAAAATCTAGTCAGCTAAGCATCTTCATCCCTTTCACCTAAACCTAGTATCTCCATTGATTTATGAGAGAACAGATTTGCTAAGAGTCCCATATAGACCCATATAGCTATAAACCTTTCTATTACCATAACAGAGTTTCTTGCCTGCTGTTATTGTTCCTCTGGGAACTTATTTGTTGTGCAAGGTTTTTTCCCCATATAGCTTACCTAACTCTTAGAAGGATTCTTAAGTATTTTAAGTATTTACTGAAAATCATGACAGCAACAAATTGCTTACAGAGAATACACTCTCCTAATAAAAACAGAAGTTTACTAATAACAGAGGCTGTAACACCATATTTCACAGCCTTTTTTAGTTGTTTATTGTAACAAATGAAACTTCTGAGGAAAATATATCTGGGAATAAAACCAAAGTTTACAAGGAATGGAGCCACATTTCCTGAATCCTCTCAATGGTGCAGAGGCCACTAAAGTTTAAAAAATCCAAACAGTGGCTCCTGACTCTAATTTTAAACCCTGAACCCACAGTGACTGAAAAGAATAGTACACATTAAAGCAGTCAGTAGTACTACTACTGTGGCAAAACCCTATAAAGCACAAAGGCTGCAGAAATGAGCTGTTTTAACTCTGGCTATGATCAAAACTGACCCAATAGTTACGCATTCTTTAAAACAGATTTTCTGAGACTTGTACGCCCTTTCACTGTTATATCCATCTGCGGTTTCCTGTATTAAACTGGAATACTATACCAGTGGCATCTTTGTCATTACATATGCTGAACACTCTGGATGATGGATCTAGGCTTCTTGAATAAGTATAAGTGTAGAAGTTGGTGGGAGCTTCATCAGGTGCTCCAATAAGCACAAAAGCTTCTGTTTTAAAGTTTTCATCCACTTATTCCCCAAAATGTAGGATGTTTGGCACTGTCTGTAAGATTAGACTCTCAATTTCATTAAAACTTACTGAACTGTTTTCTACCACTCAAGAAGCCACAGAAGTGTCTCACCTCAGTAATTGCCTAGTGGCAATACGTCTATCACAACTCCTTCACTTTCGCTTGGAGAAATGAGTTGGTACTTCACAAGGGATGAAGAGGCACAGTGATGGATTGCTTACTGTAGGCAGCCCTGAGCAAGTTAAGGACTGTTCTAAGTTACACCAGATTTCCAGCCGCAGCAAGGAGCCAGCGGAGCTTTGTGAAAGCTTGGCTATCTCTGTTCCAAAATATATGTCCACATCCTGCCCTCTCGTAGTAGATGTTATTCAACAGAAATTTGGCAAATGCACGCATACAAGTCCTCCGCAACCCAAATGATCCATGACACTTTCACACCTGTAGATATAATTGAACATTATTCCCCAGAGTTTAATATATTGTTATTGGTATCATCAGTCAATATCCTAGTTCAGACATCAGGTTGCAAATAAATCAAGACCATGTTGCATGTTACATGCCATTAAGTAATTAACAGAAAGTCACATGTAGCTCAAAAAAAAAAAAAGGGAAAAAAAAGAAATAGAAAGGAAACCTCAAAAGAAACCCTATGATCTCTTGAGATATACAGTTCTAGGCTTTGCTCTGTATTATTAAATTAATATACTGAAGAGTTCTGACACTGTATGATTATAGCATCTATTATCAAAATCCATGCAAAAGGAGACGGAAATTTTCTTAGTACTAAATTCTATCAGCAATTAAACTACGGGGTTTTTTGAAACAGCAAAGTGAATTACATTAGTGACCCAACATCTGGCAAGTAATTCAACACATTATGGAGTACCTGAATTATTCATAAGCTTGAAAAATACTATAGACCTTCCAAAAAGTAATAAAGGCCCCCAGTAAGGATCATATCATACCAACAGAAGAGGTCAAGAAAGTTAGCAGAAGTTTCCTTAATGTTTTTTGGTGGATAAACAAATGTAAAAACAATATATAAATTAAACTTTGACCTTTCACTTTTTTTTCCCTTTCAACCTTTTTCACTTAACCCAAAAATGGCCAGAACCATACACTGCCATTTTCTGCTCTTAGCTGAACAAATTATTATAACGCATTAGTACACTGTGTTATTTAACATTAGTCTCTATTTTGTTGTATCACCAAATCTGTGGTTGCCTCCAGCGAGCATACTTCTCCTCCAGGCTCAAAATGCTTTTCTTCTTTGTTTTTTCACCTTGCTTTAGGAGGGAAATTTCAGTCATCACTCTTCTCATAGCAGAGAACTCGCTTCTGCCCCACTGAAATACTTAAACCCTGTGACCTGCCTGGCGCTCACTTCTTCTTTACTGACCCTGCCTGCCAAGCAATAGCCTTGCTCATCGCTTTTATCTTTTCCTCTCTTCTCCTCTTGAATTAATTTCTGCTCCCTGTGTTCAACTAACAAGTTTTCATTTTGGAGCGCTTTGTTTCTTCCTTATTGATCTCACACATTCTACTTGTCTTTGGGGAACAGTCTTCCAACTACCACCTGACTGGCATTTTCCATTTCTTCCTCTCAGTCTTCCTAAACCCCACTTAATCTGAACACTAACTTGACTTAACAAACAAAAGAGAAGCCAATACCATCTTTTAACACAGATCATAATATAAAGCTTTAAACCTATTCTTTCTTTTTATTTCCACATGTTAGACTAGGTTAAAACCTCAGCAAAATAAATTATGCTGCTTCTTTGAATAGCTGCTTAACCCTGTGTATATGCAGTGTATTATAAGTAAAAAGTTACCTGAAAGTTTGTGTACAGATGCAAGGACAAAAATTCAGAGGGTCCTGCTGTTTGATTAAAGTATATTTTATTACTCCAAAATATTGTTCTTCATATACACACACAAATATATACACAAGAGGTGGAATAAACAATAAATAAATACACTAATCTTGTTCCCATGGTGGTTGAAGTAGAGGAAGATAAAAACTCTGTACTTAAGTACAAACAAATATTAAAAGGTTTTTCACCTATATGAATCAAATATAAACATGAAAAATAAGGGATCACAGTGGAGTAAGTATGGTGCAGAATTTAGGATTATGCTGAAAATAGTAAATGCAGGGATGATGATAAAATGGGTAACAGGAGTGAAAACTAGACATTGTAATTTATGTTAACTACACAACTCAGAAGAAAAGCTCAAGAAGATTAAGTTGAGGGTTACAGGACAGCCTACAGCCCAAATTCTGAAAGAACGGGAAACACGGTATTTCAGGTAGCAAGATCCTAATCTTGTCCTACAGACATAGGAGAAAGTAGAATAGCATAGAGTCGCAGAGTAGGAGAGGAGAAAGCAATCTGAGCACCAGATGGTCAGTAAGCCTGGTTTCAATATGCTTGTCACTAATGTGTGTCTTTAGAGGGTGTTTTCAGAGAAAGTATATTTAAAGACATGCAGGTCAAGGGAGAATGAGAAGGTAGATCACCCTACATTATTTTTGGGGTCTATAAGACCCATAATGGGAGAACAGGAATGTGAGAAACCTGAAATATCTGAAGTTCAGAAAAAGGTTTTTCATATGGTGCCACATGGGAAATCATCACTCAGTCTAAAGGAAATTAGGATTAATATCAGATATATTAAGTCAGTAAGACACTAACTAAAAGGAAAATGAAAGTGCTTGGTGTTGAAAAGTTTCAGGTTAGAGGGAAGCTATTAAGAGAGTTCCTCAATGATCAGTTTTGGGAGAAATCTTGTTATATTCATAATGACCTTGGCCAAAGTATCAGTACTATACTGGTGAAATCTTATGATAATTAATTCTTTGGGATATGATCAATACTGAGGAGCATTAGGATATCCAGATGCAAAGAACTTGATGACCTTGAGAACACAAATAATATAAATGAAATAAAAACTTATAACACATATGGCAAGGCCATCTCCCTAAGGACTAATAAAAACATTTCTTTCATAAACCAGAAGTTCCTCAGTTAAAAATGACTGAGATGGAAAAGGATCAGTCATGGGATTTAAGTACAAGTTGTTAACGTTGTATGGACAATGCAACTCTCAGCCACATCAAACAAGATTTTTCAGGTGAGAAGGAAATACTGGTGTTATTGTACAAGATGTGGGGGAAATCTAATCACTGGCATCTCTAATATGGCACAGAATCCTGTTCATTCATGTTAAAGAATGATAAGCTTAAACTGGAAGAGGTGCAGAAAAGAGGTGCCAACATGATCAGAGAAATGGAAAATCTATCTGACAAAAAGAGACTGAAAGTGCTTAAGCATATCTGGTCTGGTGAAATGGAAACTGAGAGAAAATATGCCAGGAAACTGAACAGTGGAGAAGAAGAAAAAAAAAATCAGTCTAGAGGCCACAGCTGGCATGAGAAAGAATTAATATAATATGGCCATGAATAAAGTTAGGCTGTAAATTAAAAAAATAAAATTAAATAAAATTAAACATTAAAACAATGAGAATCTAGAACAGCCTTGAAATAGAAGAAATGGATGCAGCTCCTTCCCCTCCCCAGACTAACAACTACCTGGACCACACTTTACAAGCTCATAAAGTGAACCAATATAAAGTGCTGCTTGAAACAGTGAGCAGCTGGAGTTGGCAACTGCAAAGATCCCTATCCATCTTACATTTCCAAAATTCCCTAAACAGCAACTAGCATTTTTCAGGAGCAGCTATATCTCTTTACAGAATTAGACACTGTTTTTCCATGGACTAAACATGCTAATTAAAACAATCCATTTCACTTTTTCAGGAATTCACTACTGCATGCCCCTAAGACATTTGTGGTCTTTCCACTTCAACTACACTTTATTACTGAACTGCTAAGTGACATTTTCACATATACTTGAATATCAGTTCTGCCTTAAATAAAGCAAAATACATAGGAAGAAGACCATCCAAGCACCAGCCATGAAGAATTCCATGCCTCAGTAATTTATTCTCCTCTCAATATATATGCATTCCTTCTTGTTTAAAGACATAATAATTTTGCAGGCATAATTACTTTGCTTTTTTTTTTTTACATAACTACTCAGACATAGTACAAAAGATGTACTTAGTTGATGCAGTCTGAATGAATAGAGGGGAAAAGAGCTTGCGTAACGGCACTGCATATCTCTGCTGCTCTTTCATTAACAGCCACTTTCCAGAACAGGTTCACACATGCGATTTATTCCTAGGGAGGTAAGAACTGACAAAAGTGAAGTATTTATTTTTTGTAAAGAAAGAGTCTAATCTAACTAGATACATGAAATTAGACAGTTCAATTATCACAGACCCTTGTGAAGGGACAGTTAAAGAGCAGTAACCTTTTCACTTGTCTGAACAGAAATGACTGAGGAGCAAGGAAGAATAAGTGTCAGCGAGACCTTGGCAGTTCTTTCTTTTATGATAAGGTCAGGACTCTTTACTGGACCAAATGAAGACCAAGAACTGGCTGGGAAAGTCATTGTAGGAGATGTTTGATGAGGAATTTTCAAAGCTAAGTTAGCAATACAGCTGCTGACTGAACAGCATCCTGGCTAATGGTCCCCAGCTCTGCATCCGGGCTATTACAGAACCATACACTTTCCCATCCCGTACATTTTGCATTGCCATTTTGTTGGAGCATTTACCAGCTTGGGCTGCTCACAACTCCAGGTACCTGACTGAAAGGGCTGCAAACTGCTCCCAAAATTAGTCTGCAAATTCATATACTATCATTAGACATCATGCTTTTAAGTCAACTGCAAAAGCCCATGCCTTAGATTCAATTGCCCATTGGAATGGGTCCTTCTTTTATTTATAAATGACTTAAACTTTATTTTAAGTGAAATCATAATAAACCACGTATATCAAAAACCAAATAGATGGTGAGAAAATATACCATTACTAGTAGTGACAGTTTCGACCCTAGCATAATATAAATGAGGAAACATAAATAGCAACATCAGAGATCCACTATTTGTACACAAATACAAAAGAAAGAATAAATAGCTATGTACAAATTACTTCAGTCAGAAAACCATTATCTGGTTGACTATACATGAGTATACTCTGTCTCTAATACTGCCCAGCAAAAACAGGTATTCAAACTTGTGCCTCTATTATTAGTACAAAAAATATTTTCCAATACTTCCTGACTGCAGTGAGGTTACACACGATTTATACGTGTTAAGGGATAAAAGAACATGGCTCAGTGCCTTCATCTCAACCTGCTACAAATAAACCATTGTTCACCCTCTTTTATCACAAAACTCACAAAAACCATTTGGCCTTGGCTTACAGATGCATCCGTCCTAGAGAGCTTCATGCAGGTCTAGGATGTGTGCGCCGAGTTAAATGAAAGACATTCTGCTCTAGCAGGGTTCAAGGATACGTATTAACAGCTGCGCTGTGGTCCCCGTGCTGCCTGTGAAGGGGGAGCAATAAAGGCTTCTGTTTACACTCACTTGGCTTCATTTCCCCTACCCAAGATACGGTCTGCTCCGTGCCCACTGACATAAGAGGTGTCATGGGATGTGCTGCTGTGCTTTTGCACCTTCTAAGTGCAAAATCTACCATCACTCCCAATTTCTCTCCCACCCTTGTGGCTTTTCTGTACCAGTCTAGACAGAATCTGATAAATTACAGTTTTCATGAGCTCATTTAAGAGCTGAAAGATACAGATTGCATTTTTAAAACATCAAGCCCTCCAGAATTCACTTTCTATTCATTCATTTTTTTAGTATTTGCTCTGAACACTACCTTCAAGGTAATTCACATCTCATCACCAGCCATCTTGAATAGCTGGCTTGCAAGTCCAATATATGACTTTGATCCTAGATCCCTAGAAATGTAGAATGATTTTTAAAAATCACTTTGATAACTGAACCCCAAATTTACATTTAAATGAGATATTACTTGAAAAAAAAAAAAACTATCTCATGTTACTCCTAAACTATTAAAATGCTCAGTTTCATAGCTCGCCTTCTTTTATGTAGCTCTTGAGTTTTGACTTTGATCAATGCTCAGCTGTTTAATTTATTAAAATCTACCATTTAATCTGCAGAATTTGTACTTGTTTAGTATTGCAGTTTCATCAAGATCTCTTAAATAAGCCTAAAAGAAAGGTGTTGGATAAATATAATGTTAGTCACAATAAACTGCTCGGTGATAACCCTAGAAATCCTGAGATAGGTATTGGGGAGCAAAATGACTGGAGAACTGCACTGACTTCTGTTATCACTTAAGCATTCTCTCTTATTTCTGGCACTTTCTAATCAGCTAATTGGTTTTGTCCTTGTTGGGCTCAGCAAAAGCAGTCTACGTAGCAAACTATACAAAGAGAGCAGCTGGTCACACAATTACATAGCTTGACCTCCTGAAAGAGATTTACCTCTCTGATCCAATCTGCCATATGATTGTATTTTTTTAGAAAATATTTTTAATTGTTCACTAAGAAATATGTGTAAATCTTAAATGTAGGACAATTTCCAGTAAGTGTGGCAACACTGCGAATGTGTTGAGTATTCACATTTTTCTTAGGATGGTGGAAACTAATTTGTTTCTTTCCTGGGCCCTTTAAATAGATGATGTTGTTATCTCAAGTGACATGTCAGCAGAAAGCTAACATGCAGTAGAGACAGTACACAATACTAATGAAACACTCCAGAGGCAAATCTGGTATACACTGTAACTAATTCAAAGTTTACGGTAGGTTTTCTTATCAGTGAAGCCACCTTTTCCAACTTCTGTTTCTCTGCTGGCTTTATCCATATTAAGCTCAAAGGAACAAGAAAGCTCTCGGACA
Organism: Mesitornis unicolor; assembly: GCF_000695765.1. NCBI lineage: Eukaryota > Metazoa > Chordata > Aves > Mesitornithiformes > Mesitornithidae > Mesitornis > Mesitornis unicolor. The sequence goes on along the minus strand of NW_010178331.1, from coordinate 45,307 downwards.
TGGCTTGCTGAATATTGGCATGATTAATACCTGCTCCCTTGAATTGAGGTGTTGTCTCATTGTAAATGGCCTGGACTCTGTTCACGCTGGGGGTTTGGCTTTTCAGGAAGGACCTCTTGTGTGCAGAAGGGGATGGCAGGAGAGAGGGGCTGCAAAACCATTCTCTGCACTTGCCCTACTTTCTACAGTGGTTTTTGTGCCACAAAAGCAGTCTGTGCAGTCACGGGCAGGATTACAGCACTGGGGATTTTAAAATAATGCTAATTCTGAATTAGCATCGGGTGCCAACAATTTATTCCATATTAAAAAAAAAGGTGCTGTTTACTCGCCTATCAAGAGGCAGCTCCAGCTGAAACACAAATGGGGCTCCATTCATTATGCATGGAGCCACAAGTGCGAATAATTAAAACAGTTTTCAAAGAAAAGAATCTCTTCAACTAATTGCAGGTCTGTGGCCTGAGGGTCACCAAAGATGTCTAAACAAATCTAAATTGTCTTTTTAATGCAGCCATCACAGCATCTCCATGAGAAAGGCGAGTGTTGTTGCCATTTCCACAGCAGATTGACAGGAAAAGGTGATGGCATAAGGTGAATGGATAATTAATATATGATAGCAATCCCTAGTTAGGAATGCTTTTGTTCACACCTCTCTCTTTAACCAGCATGTATATTCTGCTATTTCTCCTGCCAAAAGGCATATCAGTTCCTGGGTGGATTAATGGGGAGGAGCCCTATACCAAAAGCAGCTGTTTCATTGACCCAGTCCTCTCCTATTCCCTGTAAATGCAAATTGGTTGCTGTGCACTACCAACTGCAGGCATCTTCCACCACGGCTTCCCTGAAATCTAGCTGAGACCCATGAGTACCTAGGACGATGCTTGGAAACAACCCACAAAATGAAGGTTAGCTCTCTAGTTATTAATCTGATGTGTGTTGTTTACACCAGAACTCACAAGAAACCTCCAACTTGAACTACTGGTGCTCATCTCCAAGAGTATCATCACATAACAGAAGGAATTAAACATTTTTAAAGAGAGCTTATGTTAATTATAGCAATTCACAGCAGTCGGCCCTAAAACATAGTCTCAGCCATACAATTACAGATCTTGATTCCCCCCCCCACCTCAAGAAGATGCTGATGGGTTGCAATACCTGACTTTCCATGATACAAGCAAGACTGATTTTCCAAGGCTCTGAAAAGCCAAATCTCTTCAGGGAGACAACGTTTCTTCCTATTTCATCTCCTTTTCCTCTCACCATGTCACGTGCACACTTCAGAAGCACAAGACACCTTCCTGTTTTGTGCTGAATACCACTTTTTGCTCAATTTCTAATCAGCCGTTTGTGAAGAGAACTCCAAAAGCACACAAAGAGAGCAGCTGTTCCCTTGCTGCTGCAAACGTGCAGCTCCCTGGGCAAAAACTGTTTGAGGCACTACCCAGAAGCGGCTGCTGATATCCACCTCAAACTAAATGCTTCTCCTCTGAGATAACTCTCACCCTATGACATGAAGTTCTATCAGCATTTTGTTTAATATAGGTGTTAACCTCACGAAAACCCAAAATATTTTCCAAGGATGCAACTATAATCTAAAGACACAGAGGCTGTTTTAAAAAGATATAATACATTTCTAAAAGAGTCTACACATTTTGCAGCAGAAGTTAGTTCACTATTTGGTGATTTTCATGCTATTATAAGCACTAAAACATTTGGTAATGGAATGTCATTAACAAAATTACATGTAATACCTAAGGTAGATATATCCAGCAAGCTAAGCAAAAATAGAGTGTTTTCTAAACTACAAGTCAAAGGTACAGGATGTATTAGATAATGGACACAAAAGAAGGATAATTCAAAATTAAAATGGAACATCTAGGCTGATACTCCTTCATCTCATTACACCTTGTAACACTCCAACATTTTTTAAATAAGCAATATCTATTATATCTGATTTCCTCAATAGTCTAAATTTTGTTTTAAAAAGGGGGAGGCAGGGAAAAGATTCAGGTATAGACGGAAGTGCTCAATCAAACATGGATACAAATATAGGTTCTAAACAGAAGTTTTTGTTGTGACTAAAATACAAGATCCTGAGTACACAGTCAGTGACGTCAAGGGAAGTTTGAATACCTTAAGAGGTGTTCCCAAGGATTTTCAAATAAAATAGCTTATTCACTCCCAAGAAATAAACCTGCCTTGTTGTGATTTGCTCCAGTGAAGAATCCTTGTGTCAGCAAAAGCTTCATGACAGACCAAGAGATACAGTCATACAGAATAATTGGAGGGATCTTAGTCCAAACCCCTGCTACTCAAGAAATGAAAGATTCATACAGCTATTCAGTTCCCAAAGAAGAATTAATACTTCTGGTTTTGCTTATAAAGAAGCTTTTTAAAGAGTATGTTTTACAGTGAAGTATCTCTAGAATAAAAGATAGATAACCATGTTGCCACTGTGAAAACTGCCCAAGAAATTATCTAATAATGGCTTTATTTGTATTACTTTGCAAAACAATGAGTAAAATAAAAATTAAGACAGTTTTTAGTAAGAATTTAAGCTTTTTTACTGTATTTTCTGCAGTTTTTAACCCAGTTATCAAGCATTATTGAAACAGTACGTAGCCTGTACCTAATTTATTTTATTTGATAGCAGTATATTGTCAAAGTTATATATAAGTTGAATATAGATAAGTAGAAAGCAAGATATTGAATACTGAAGTGTCTGAAATATCAAGTTATATCACAATAAAAATTCACTGTAGGACTTGAATCCACCTGTATTTTGAATTTAATGAAGTAAACGCACATTGTTACCTACATAATTGATGCTATTGATAATTGCAGTGAATTATAAATTAAAATAACCCATTTCACTGAGACAATACAGACTTGAGATTGTTAAAAGGAATATTTTGTACCTAGAAAAGAAATTCAGCAACCTATACAACTCTGTATCCCCAGATATCACAAATGGAAAGCAGTTATACTAATAGCTAGTATTTAGCGTTACGTTAGGTGTAGCAAACCTGTACTTAAATATCTATTTCTAGAGTAATTACATGTGAGAAGGCTGTAATTGCACATGTCTGGCACAGCGTGGTGGATGTCCCTGTTGACAGTCTCCTCCCGCATCCTTAGGCGGTGCGGGGATGGCACCACTCAGCCAAGCATCATGAGAGGCCTGCAGCCCAGCTCCTTCAACTGGTAAGGCCCCCCTCACAGAAACTCATCACACTAATGCTCTGAGAGGCCCTGAGTGACACAACCAGAGCTGACCCCAGTTGGAAAATGCCTCCTCTGCCTGGAAAGCCATCCTGCCTCCCCTGAGAGGCCACAGGTGATGCACTGGGAAGGAGTGTGGGGTGGCTGGAGCTGCTGCTGAGGTGTTCTCTCCTCCCACCTACCTGGCAGCAGGAAGGGACTTCCCCACCTGATGTTCACAGCTATACTCCTTCCCCCCCAGCCTCCTTTCTCCTATCAGCACAGGCCCTTCATCTTTATGCAGGAAATACAACTTTTTACTGATGTACTAGAAAACCTTGAGTGGCTCTGTATGAGACAAAAATCACGATTTTTTCCATTTACACAAGCTGATATAATGAAGAAGAGAATCAGCCCCCTAAAGCAAATGATACTGTGCCACCTTCAGTGTGAGGAAAATACATAAAATCTAAAATACATTCTATCCGAGTAAGAATATAAATAAAATTATGCTAAGTATATGCTCGTGACACAAAGTAATTTTTGGTGGTAATTTCTGAGTGGGAATGTTGCCTAGGCAATAGCCTGTAGGGGAAGGACACAGTTAGAACCAAAAAGCCTCCCTGGAAAAGGCAAAAAAGTATGACAAATTATGGAGCTGCATAAAGTTTACTGAGTTTCTGGCACCGTTCCTACTGAGCTATAATCTGGTCTGGCTGTTACTCTTGCTCTGATATCCATTTTGCACAGAGATTGAAAAAACAGCAGCAATGTTCTCTATATCTTGTACCATGCTTATGCATAAAACTCACGCACATTTCTCTGAAACTCGTACTTCTTTGCTGTGCAAAACTCATGCTTGCTTTCTGGAGTGTACTCATGAAACATGCAACAATAAAGAAACATCAGCTGAAATATTCTTCTCAGCCCTTCTACAATAACTCTGGTCCTAAAATCTGGTTAGCTTGAATCTGTCCTTGTGAAAAGACTCTCACCCATTTGCCATATAACCCAGCAGGCAAACAACTCATCTGACACAGGAGGAGCCAGGAGCAACTACATATACTAACAAGAGGAAATGTACTTGTTTGTTAGAGGAACTGCACATTGGGCCAAGTGATTTGCCTTTTTGGGAAGTTGCAAAAGAGTTATTCTACTTTGACATCTACCTTTGTTACTCCTCTGAAATGAAATATTTAAACTGCTTAAAACATTTAAGCCATTTCATTATTATTTAAGATGGCAAATGATGGGTAAGAGCAGCAGCTTTAAATGTCAGGAAGATTATATAATAGGTCAAAGCTTAGTAATAAACAAAATTGTATACACTGACCACTACCTAATTTTACTTATAACAAGTCTTGACAGACACACATATATATGATACATTATAATACAGATTGTATTTGTATTGTATTTCAACAAAGTATTATATATTAATATTAAATTCTTTACAGTTCAGTGACCTATGTTGAAAAGGCTGGCTTTTGCTGCTTCTGCTATTTATGCAAAGAGTATTCTATAAATTGGAAAATCAATATAAACTATTATATTAGCATATTAGTAAATGCTATTTAAAAACAAGAGCTAAAATACTCCTCAGGAGTTCTGTAAATAGGACTGAAGGGTGGTAAATAGCAGGAATCAGCAAATTAATAATGTCAACATCTGCACTTCAGGCTTCCTTTACAGTCAGAAAGGAATAAACAAATTCTGAGGATGGCTCTTTTGGCTTAGTTCAGTTATCTACTTTAGGTTATGAGCAACTGAATTTAGAAGTTAATATTTCTCTCCTCTGACTATAAAAACAGATGCTAGATCGCACTCTGAGAGTTGTAACTGTAGATAAGGTAAGTTGAATTTCATCCACTGTTTCCAGATGACAGCAAAAAACCCACCCCAAGACCCAACATCCCCTTACTGTTCCAGGGAAATTTTTAAAATATATTACTGATAAGGAGCACTTTAAAGAGCAAGACTTGGGTGCAATAAGGTTACACTACTTCCTGCAAAGAGGAGAGAGATAAAATGTCTACCCTGTTCACGCAGGACAACATCCAGGAGCGGGCTTAAATCACAGCCATGCAGATTTGGACCTCCTTTTAGGACAAACTTTCTAATCGTCAGCTAATTGCTGTCTAAGCCTAAAGAGACTCCAGAAGATGGCTGTGAAATGTCCACCCCTCTGAATTTTGCTAAAAGAGTTGATAAGTTTGGAAATTATTTCTGTTTAAAAGATAGCAGACAGAGAAGAAAATGTCTTAATAAAACTCCACCTTCAGAGCGGTCCTTGGCTGATGGGTTCAGCATCCATCTTACACACCTCTCTGTCCCCAGTTACTTCCTAAAGCCCACCAGAAATCACTGTTACTCAAGACTGGCAGCACCATTTCAGCTTTCAAATCCAGCAGAGAAGTTGAGGGCCTGCAACAGCACAACGCATACAACCTTTTTTTTTTTTTTTAAAACACTGTTCAGTGTCAGAAGCAAAGACAGCACGCCTAATTTCATTACAGTGTTGGAAATTAGCCTCCTTTAACCCAGCAACAGTCATTTGGCACAGTGGTTTCATTTTCCATTAACTTTCCCTAATCACATTCCAAGTCCCAGTAATGATTTAATACCTTGTCATCACTGCCAGTTTTGCTGCTGCCAGCGTTTTACTTGCCTTTTTCCCTCTCTCCCAGCCCCATCATCAACACAGCCCAGGCAAGGTGCAGTCAGGAGAGCATTTACCCACCATTAACACTCGCTCTGTGTCTCCCAGTCTCAAGGAAGCCATCAAGTCTCCTTATGTGAGTAAGCTTGCACACAGTTAGCTCCAAGAGCACTGAAAGTCCTTGCTTATAGCCACGAGAGGCACTAATTTTTCTTTATTTCCTCTGTGCTAATAAATTTTCATACATTCACTAATTCTTCTCTCTACCAAAACAAAATGTCATGTCTAACTAGAAAAATCAAAGTAGAAAAGTTCTGCAAGCTCTGAAAACTTCCTGTTTTACCTAGAAATTTGTAAAAAGCAGCTTTTTCCCATAAGAGAAAAACAAGCTTTGGTGTCTTCTCATTAGTGTATTTCAGGACAATTTTGCTTTCCATTTTTATTTAGAAGAAATAAACTGACTCCTCTCTTTCACTGTAAGGGTGTGCTGATCCTCAGCAGTATCCCACCCATCCTCCCCACCTCTCCTTGTTTTCTCCCTTTTTTCTTTTTCCATCCTTTCACCACACAGGGATATTTCTTGCTGCTTTACTTTTATTCTTTGGTATCTCCAGCACTCATGTTTGACACCCTCTTTACGCATATTTCTTACAGTAATACCACTGTTAGTAAGTGAAGCTCTTGGTGAAAAATGAGAATAAGAAAACATTTCAAGTATTCTGGAACTAAACACACTTTTTGGGAAATCTGATTAAGCCAGAACGGTGTGATCAAACCCTATAGACTGCAGACAAACCACATATGCTTTTTATGATTTAGACTGCACACCTAGACCATGCAAATACTATTTCTTATTGAACTGCTAACCTGTACCAGTCTTATGCCTTGCAAAGGAGAGAGACACTGCCAAGATAGTATTTTTTTAATATTGTCTACTTCTATAACTCAATTTAGCTCCTCAAACTCTCCAGGTTCTATAACAGCTTGAGTGCCTTTGCAACAGAAGCAGAAAATGAATGTGTTAGCTATCCCAGATTTAAACACTTGTATTAATCGAATTTTGTAGCTGTAGTGTGTCTTGCTTGTATCTTTCTATTCAGAATATTTATGCAGTGCATATCACTATAGGAATGAAGTGTTCATTTCCCCCTGTGCCCTTAACATTAGCTAAGATTGGCTTTCTGTACATTCCTGATGGCAGTAGAAGGAACACTTAATGGTCCTTCTTCGGGCATTTGCGCTGTTACATCCAAAATGGGATCAGTGTGCAACCAACTGACAGCAGAAATTTTCCTGTATCATGGTCAGAATTAGTCCCAGATGAGACTGAGTGACTTAAAATAAACTGTAACAACTAATTTGGACTCATTTTAAGCAAACCCCAGTAGTTATTGTCCCAATTTAAAGAAATTAAGTATTACTTGCCATTCCATTAGTAGACTAAAATTCCAGAGGAATTCCAGCAGAAACTTTCTGCATGTACAGAAAATTATGGAAACTGCAAATGTGTTAAGAGTAATTCTGAACACCACACATTTCATTAAATCTTGACAGGTCAAATCTGAAACGGGAGGAAGGTGAAGTCTGAGAGACTTTGCACTAATACTGAGATTTTCTTATAAATAGGTATTTCATTCCTTCATTTAAGCTCTTAGTAGAGTATCTACATGAAAGAACATGTAGAAAGAAAAATAAGTAAAACATGTTCTTGTTTTTGTACACATGCATTGCAGGGAAACCAGAGAGAATGGGAATACTTCATTGTTGTTACTGGCAGGTAACAGAATATTGGTGCATCTTCTTGCCCATGCTCAAAGACACCGCATGGATTCAACAGATCTCAGACCTCTTCTTAGAAAGGTGAATATCGACAGTGTACCCAGGATGGAGCTGGGCATCAACCCAGCTCATACTCAGCTATTTAAAATGTATGAGAATGAGGAAGCAGACGAATTTATGCATGCATACAGAGTATAATGTACCTGTGCTAAAAAATGAGTGTCTACTCCAAGTAGACTAGACTACTGTGTCAAATAATAATACAGCTTCAAAAAAATAAACACATATTTTTGGTATATTTCTCTTGAAAACCAGGCAGAGTTTTATATTTAGTATTTCTTAGTACATAACACTAGTAGACCATTAAAGATATATCCCTGACAGAGTGATTCAGATTCCCCTTTCTGAAGTATCTAACTGCAAGATTTGGAGCAATTCTGCATCATTATACACCTGCCTCACTGAAAGACTACTCAAAAGACTAGAGGGGTCACATCTGCTTTGCGCAGCTCTCAGTTGGGTAAATTTGTTTTCTCAGTCCCTTCAAAATGGTGACATGATAAGTGATCTTTACCAAGCACTGTGAAAAAACAGGGGGAATCAGCCAGTCAGGTTCTCATTTCCTGGTGGCACCTTTTGTGTTGACTCCAAAGCTGGAATAATAGGAAGCTAAGGTCACAGTTTCATGCCATCTGATAGATTGCAGGGCTTTTCGGTAGATGTTGTTGTTGAATTTTTTTTTTCCTAGCAATATTCGTAAGGACTCTAATGTTTACAAGCAAGTCATTGGCTTCCGAAGTCGAAGAGAGGGTTGCTCCATAGGGCAGTTTTTGCTGGACAATGGAAAGAAAAACACAAGATAGAGCTTTGGCAGCAGCACATGCTAGACAAGGGACCTTCAATGGACAGCTGAGACAAAGAAGGAAACTGCAGTCTCACAGATGGTTTTTACAGTGCATACTTCTGTAATTGTTGTCACGGAAAGATAAGAGACAGGAGAAGCTGGTGCTATTAAAAACATATTGACTTAGGCATAAATACAAGCCATAGTGGAGTCACACTTCAGAAATTTATATACAAGCACAAGGAGACTGGGAAGTGGTGAGGTACATACAACCAGCATTTCTAGAGAAACGAACCACTAAAGAAGCAATTAAAAGCCTCAGTTTGAAACAATATTATCAAACAAAGATATAGTCATGGAAGTAATTAAAAGCATTTGATTGCTTCATAATGGGCAGAGCTAATCAAGCTTGTTCCTAATCAAAGTGTGTTCTGCTCATTTTAAACATAACTGGAAAAAAATACTGAAATTAATAAAGAACAGGCTACACTGCAGTGTAGTAGCTATCACCTAGTTAAAATCTGCTCAGGTACACCATATACCGTGCAAGGAACCAACATGGATATCCTCTGCATCAGAAGGCTGAAAAAGCATCTGCTCATCAACAACCCCACCTACCTATGTCCCATGGGGGCTGCTTAAGTGGGTCAGGGATGTGGAGGAATGTATGAACCCATACTTCTGCACTACTTGTACTTCTACCTATAGCAACTAGCATTCCCACCCATGGGCAATCATGACACAACAGACTGCGCCCACCAAGACAACGTGGGGAAACATCTCTGTGTTTCCTTACATAACTGGCTAGGGATCATTTCAGTCCTCATCAAAGGAATATTGTTATTCATGTGAATGAAAGCAAATCTCAGCCTTTTACTGCTTCCCTCTCTTTAATGCTACAAGCAAAAAAAAATGCTCAATTAATGACAGTGGGCAGGAAGAGAGAAGGAATTATACTGATGATGCATAGTAGAGAGCAATGCACCTCTTTATCATAATTTAGATGAGTACAGCCTTAACCTACCAATCTTTCTTTGTCCATCTTAATACCAGTGTCATGTCACTTACTCTGTAACGTAAACATAGAAGAAAAAAACAAACCAGTACAGTTTTAAGGTAACCCCTTTGCTACACTACCTACTGATCCTTAGAGGCAGGAATGTGTGCACTGGCTTACATATAGCAGCATCTCACTCTCCAATGACACTTATCAGTCAACCTCGAAGCATTTTACCAGGGAGAGCAGCACTGCTTTCCCAACTGTACAGATGGAGATGGTGAATAATGTGGGCAGGGTCAGCACAGGCCAGTGGCAGCTCTGGGACTGTTCCTCAAGTGTCCTGAGTACCAGCCTGGTACACTAACAGATCACAAAACTAGATCAAAACAAGTACCAAGTGTTTTCTTTTATCATGGAACATCTGAAAATTATACACACATTGTACATACATGATGAATCTTGCTACAAGGCCTAAAGAATGTAACAGAACAACAATCATTTATTATTGACTCTATACTGTTATTATAATCTGGATCTTAAACACTTAAATATGGATTCTTACTGAAAACACAACCCATAGAAGAGTCTCTAGGAAGAAAAATCCTAGTTTATTGCACTTAAATGAAAAATACTAGACTGCCATCACCTTTCAAAAAAGCCCAAACCAAAACCAAACAAAAAAATCAGCTGAAGATCCTTGGGAACTACTTGAATTCACATTCATTTTTTTCAGCAAATATATTCACACACTTGACAGACTTTGGAAAATAAAACAAAGCTGGGTCAATCCCTACTTTCAGCCACAACAGGATGAATTTCAAGAAAATGCTACTGTTGTGATGCTTATGTTTATGCTTACAAGTTGCTTTGCTGACATGAAGCAGCACGTCAATACTCTTCTTGTCCCCTTCTTGTCAAACTTACAATCCATACCCTCTTTTCACACTCCCCTTCTTACAATACATAGTATAGCATAGAAAGTGGGGAAACTGGTCAGTTTAAATGTTACACATAAATACTATATTGCCACTCATATTATGGGAAATTCAAATTATATGTAAAGCTTTTTATGTAAAAGAATAAAAATATAGACACATTCACTACATTAAACAACCATTGTTACTTGAAACAAAATTCTCATGTGACAAGCAGATTAAGTGCAAGGTTTAATACAGCCTTTTGTTGATGTACTGGTTGTTGCATATCCCTCCCTGTATGGGGATTGTGATGTAATTTAAGAGCACATCACCTATGGGTGAAACAACATTATGGCTAATACAAGGAAGAATGTCAGATATTTCACTTGTTCCTTTCCTTGCCCTTATCCCAGTGCCACAGTATCCTGTGAATGAAGATGTAGGGTATCAGTCATTCTAAATCCAGTATCATCCCAAAGTGGTTAACCTTCTGTCAATGAGAAGCTATATACATCTTATTACTGCATTAAGTAAACTTAGTAAACTGAACCAGTTCTTGGTCAGTACCATACTCATCCCAAGTTAAAGCACTGGGAATGAGGAGGAAAGAAAAAGCAGAAATGATGAACAGAAACATCTCCTATTGGTTGCAATGACTTGCCTGGAATCCTGCCCTAAGTGTCAAAGAGGAGATATGGGGAGACTATTATCTCTCATCAAGTTGATTAATTGCTAACTGCTTAATCAATACAGAAAATAACGCTGTGTCTAACAAACAGACATTTATGTCTCCAAAGGAACAGAAGGATCTTTATTGCAGTTAAGAAATACGCTGATTAAACAAAAAGACAAGTTTGGGGAGAAAATATCAATCTCCATTGATCTCCTGAAGAATTTCAAGAAGGAAATTAATCAGGAAGATGGATGCAATCAAGGATTACAGAAATACAGAATTCCTGGTGAGCCGAGAAACCTCAGGAGTGCACAGCAAGTCTGTCGGATGAAAGAGAAAGGGGAAAAGGAGAGGGAAGGAGAAGGAGCTTTCCAATTTATTTTAGTAACAAAGAGACCTAGCATCACCTATCTTTCATTTCTTCTTTCCTATCTTTTATAAATATTTTACAGACATCTTATAAGCATTTCATACCCAGGTGTTCAGCTCCTATTCTCCAAGTAGTCAAAGGATACAGGAGCATGCCCACATACATGTTGCAAAGGATATGTGGAGAGCTGGTATTGAATTGGTCCAGAAAAACTGTTGGTGCAGTAATAGTCATAAGCTGCAAGACTTCCTGGCACACAGCATGCCAAACCTGCGAAGATCCTAAGGGAATTTTCCATACACAGTCTAACTTTCGTATGTCCTGCAGGGTCCCAACAAAAACCTATTATGGCTTTGGAAGCGACTGGACAGTACAGTAAAGGGATGGAGCTTGGAGAGTGTCACAGCCTACGTGGGAACCGCAGTAGTGCTGTAAGGCTGTCAGCTGTAAAAGTCTTCTGCATCATTCCTGTGATTACATAAGAAGTTACTCAGCAGCTGCACTGTTAGGAGATGGAATAGCAAGCTGAATAATAGAATAATATGTGCAAAAATTTAAATACTATAACATTAGAATATAAAATATAACTGTTATACATACTTGCTTCCTATTTGTAAGCTATTCATGGTGTTGGTTGCGTATAACAGCAGCAGCAACAAAAAAGGCAACTGGATTATGTTAATGAATCCAGTTAAACAAGCAAAAACTATCCTGTGGACCTTATATATAGAAAATTGCAATTTTGAAAATAATAAAGGCAGTTGCATGAACTAAACATCACGGAATTCACAATTTGTCTTTGCACAGCAGAAACTGTATGCA
>NW_010178331.1:25961-33014 GCF_000695765.1 Mesitornis unicolor | reverse complement strand
GGAATTAGTACTGGTTTCTACTATACTTTCACAAGTGTGAAAAAGAGATGATTACCTCAGGATTTGTCAAGAGTGCCAAAATAATTGTTTTACATCAATAACCTCCTCAAAAGTTCAAGCATTGGGAATTTTAGTTTCACCTGAGCTTTGAAAAATCTAAATAATTTTGACTTCTTAAAACCATTAGGCTCCAGAGTGACATACTGTTTATGTTATACTGTGTTCAGCTTGAATTACAGATAGACTCAACAGCCTCCTACATAACTTAACTGTCCTGGAATAAAAGGGCTTTTTTTCTTTCTTTCAGGCATAAAACGTAGGAATGCTAGAAGCAGGCAACATGTCTCTAGTGCAGCATTTGGGCTCTATTAGTCAAAGTGTTGTATTCCTTAAGTATACATTAGAGGATAGATGTGCACATAAAATACCATATGTCAGTTTTAAAGCTATAATTTACATAGTTATTTAAACTTATGCAAATGAGGACATTAAAGTTTAGACACACACCAATAAAAGGAAATTGTAAGTTAAAGCTGCCACATCGTCCCTAACTTCCTGCAAGTGACTAGGTATAGCAGAACATATGGCATGTACAGTCTCCCACTGTTCCCACAGCTCCTGAGAGAAGGCCATATGTGCTGTATTACCTAGACACAACAGGGCGACTTATGAACACACGGTACCCTCACCTCCCCATTTAACCCTTACAGAGCTCACGCCAAATATCTGGAAACAATCCTTAAGCCATGGCCCTTTCTGTCCTATTACTTCTCCTGGTTCTTATCACAGTGCAGTATAGATCAGAAGGAGGGGCTCAAGCCCATTCCCTGTCACAGACTTGGGAATTCCAGATTTCCAAGCAAGATTCATAGGATTTGCTACCCTTAGGAAGCTATACTTAGGAAGTAGCTTGGTATAAGTCATATAGACTTCTCACCTCTGCATCATGAGGTCTTTGCCTGTTGTAGCTGAGAACAAGGGTCACAGAAGGGTCCTTTCAGAGGCCTTCCAGCACTTAAAGGGGGCTTAGAGGAAAGATGGAGAGGGACTCTTTATCAGGCAGTGTAGTGATAGGATGACAGGAAATGGTTTTAAACTGAAAGAGGGTTGATTTAGATTAGATATTAGGAAGAAATTCTTTACTGTGAGAGTGGTGAGACACTAGAATAGGTTGCCCAGGGAAGTTGCGGATGCCTCTTCCCTGGAAGTGTCCATGGCCAGGTTGGATGGGGCTCTGAGGAGCCTGGTCTAGTGGAAGGTGTCCCTGCCCATAGCAGGAGGGGTGGAACTATATGATCTTTACGGTCCCTTCCAATCCAAACCATTCTAGGAAAAGTTTTCCCTTAAGCTTGTACTGAATTTTCTTCAGTTTTCCCATGAATAAAATACTGGATATAAAATTTGAACAATTTGACAGTCACGTGTGACAACTCTGGCAAAGTTTTAAAATTATCATATAGCTGATGTGACAACCAGAGATGAGATAAAACATTAGCAGTATACAGAAAAAAAAAATATGAGAGTTTGCTTTGCAAAATTGGCAGAGGCTTAATTTTGCCCAATTTTACAAAAAATGCACCTTAATTAGGAAATTACTATGTTTATCTTTTCAACTCATGGTAAAAAAATCATTGGTTTTCTTCTCCAGAGCTCTTACCATTCCAGGTTTTATTTTGCTAACTGAAAAAAAAAGAACATTTGCAAATTTAGCATTTACAAAATGACCTCCCCATACACTGTATACATAATTTAAGAACTTAAAAATGTCTTTTTTTAAGGTAAACTATTCATGTAGGTCTCTAAATCAAAGGGGACAGACAATGAATTACAGAATTGGGGAGATAAGCCAAAAAAAAATAGGGATCTAATAAAGATACCATAGTGTTAGCTTTACTTGTTTATGTCACACTGTCAAACAGAAATAAAAGAAAAATGTTAATGGTTTCTTCCAAATGAGAGAATGTGATAGAATATTATAAAGAAAGAGCTAATCAAAGCACTTTACGATGTTGTTCTTCAAAATTTAGCACCATTTTGCTAAATAGCTTTGGTGAATCCATCTCTAAGAAAGGGTTGAGCCGCTACTTTCCAAAACACACTCAAGGTTCCTGAGACTATCTACTTATTCCTCTCAACATTAAACTGTCAAAACCTCAAAGCTTTACAGGACATCTTAATTCAGACCTGTACATTTTAGTGGAACATATTTGAAAATGAACAGGCTGACAACTGGTATTTTTTACTGTCACTGCCTGCTAGGAAGTTAAAGAGTTACAAGACAATGAAAATACTTGAGATAGCAGTGGGATATTTAAATTAAAAAATCAATACAATATAGCTTTCACTGTACAAACTCTACCTAGCCACTTTTTTCCAGAAATCACCCACGGAAAAGCACACGCATCATTTCATGAACCTTTCCACCTTCCTATGTGGTGTGAGACTCCGCTAAAAGGCTCACGTATCTCAGGGGAGGAAGAGAGGGAAGCGGTGCAAGCGTCTGTAGGATGTCTGCATCGCGTGATGTAGCTACCAGTGACACGTGCCAGAAGCCACGGCGTACAGCTGCTCACGCTGCAAAACGCTCTTCTGGGCTTAGGAAATCTCTGCCATTCAGACGGGGACACACAAACCGTCGCTCTGCTGCAGCGAGGGTAGGCGGGTCTGGATTAACTGAATCTCTTGCTGACAGATTGAGATTTGTGTCCCAGTATTTTATATCGCACCGTCTAAGAAGCCACAGGATACACACAAAACAGATGAAAGCAACATAAAAAAACCCCAGTTATTTACTCTGCATGTATGAAAACAGAGTTGCTGATGGCTTTCCAGAAAGTGTAGTGTTGCTGTAAATTATGTCAGGGTCACTGATAAATTCTGTGCAAGTTAATCAGACCTCAGACTACCATTATTTCAGCTGAATGAGGCCTCAGTAATATTACAGGGTTTTTTTTTTAATCAGCTTTTGTGAAGCTTGTGTCACAAGGAGACAAAAACTTTCAGGCCACAAGCATAAGAAGGCCTAACAAGTTTTCTTTCTCTCTCCTGCTTGCTACAGGTTTGAAAAACATACTCAATTTAAAAAAAAAAAAAGTATTTAATTTTACTAATAACTCCAACAGACACTGCCTTGGGGATGTTCCCACAATACTGTGTAACTGCTAGCTTGGAAAAAACACAGATCAACTGTAATGTACAAAACAGAATGATGCCACGGGTTAATCTCTAAAGATTTCATATGACTGCACTGAAGAAATCAAGAGGCGTTGCAGGCGCCACTGTGAGCTGTTATCTCAACTTTTAGAAGGGCTTATAAATGCAGTTACTCACAGTAATAATCAGTCCATGTAAGTCACTCTAAGCTGCAAGAGAAATGACATGAAGTCATTCTGCTATTGTTCTTTCCTCAAGGAGCAGTTCAGAGAGGCGGCATCCTTCCAGCCTGTACAGCCTATTGATCATACTTGATGTCAGCCTAAAATGCCCCCGCTACTAAGTGAGGTTATTTTAATGTTGCATTCTCAGAGTGAAGTATATTATGCCTAGGTTAAAAATCTCTTTAATAAAGGATGTAAGAGCTCTATATTCCATTGGATACATTGAGGAAATCAGACGTTGGCAAACATTATCAATTATGAACTCAAAATTTTGTCACAAATATTGACCACATACAAAAGAGACAGGGTGAAAAAAAAATAACAGATTTTCTTGGTGACTATTTCTGAATGAAGTATTCCTGTGAAGTCACTTGAGTGCAGAAAGGTCACGACCCACTCTTTGGCCTTCCAAAACAGGAAGCCTGGAGTTATGATGGAGCACTGTGCAAAGATATGGCCAGCAGTGCTGTGGTGGGCAGATTTACTGAGGTCTTACACCATTTTCTCTCCTTGCCCAGAGTCACCAACCTCTCTTGACAATGGTATCCAGTATTTGGATGAAGTGTTCTGACTACTGCCACCAGCCTTTCAAATGACGACGTATGACAGTGGGAGGGGTTATCACAGACAGCGATCCTGATGGGGCACTGTGGCCAATTAATAAGAAAGTAGGAACATAATAGCTGCAGAACTCAAATAGAAAATGGCATATCAGGGGGAAGGCTCTACTGGAATGGTCATCCTTCTGTGACCTTTCTGCTGCTGCTTTCCCCTGCCCTATTGCTGAAATTAGTCACTTCGAAAAAAGTGTTGAGAAAGAGAAAATTTTCCTCTCCTGCAAGCTGTGAAACATCTTATCTGAGCAATACTTAAATGTCAACACAAATGCATTCTGGTGTACAGAAAAAGGTATTATTATTAGAAGGCACAGCTGCTATTGTATTTCATATTCAGGTGGATTACACTGTCTAGAAATAGTTTTTGAGAAAAAAGTTCTTTGAAGCACCAGCTACATACCACGACCCATTTAATCTGTTCTATATGTAACCAAAACGTGCTAAGGTCTGAATTTCTTACCTGGAGGCCAGCTTTCCCAAAGTTCAGATGACTTATGATTAGAGGTTATGGTTTGAATTCAATGAAGTTAGCTTAATTTTGTCTACCTAGCCATAATAATGTAAAGGCTGGTCCAAGCTTCTAGGACTGTACGGGCCTATCACAATATGACTATCTGCACTGCTTCCTGCACCAGTGTTTTTTTTAAGTGGTTTGGGGTTGTTGTTTTGTTTTTGGTGTTTGGTTTGTTGTTTTTTTTCAGATAACAGTTTTGGACTCATGTTTTAGTACAAAATTTCACAGCTTTCTGAATTTGGAAATAACGTAGGCAAAGTGACCTGTGTATTCCCACCACTGTAAGAGGGAAACAAAGGTTTGGCTAGTCTCTATCTGAGACATCATCACCAACAGCATTCCTCTGGAAAAGCTGTTTTCTTTATAAACAAAAACAAATCTGTAGAGACTTCTTTAAACAGTGTCTTTATGTTCAACTATGTATTCGCCATCCCATTAAGATGCCAGAGTAAGGCCTGGCTTCTTCAACGCATGCCAATGTTTGCTACTCCTGCCTTTTTGCCTTACTTTTAAAACCTGGCAAGACTGCTCTGTAACCTTGGAGTTTTGTGGTTGGTGCCCTTCTTTGTCAGGTTAGATTTGCAGATTGACCAGAAACAAGAAGATAGGACTTGTCAGTGTTAATGGTCCTGGCACTGTCTCTTCACAGGTCTTCAGCATTTGCTCTTTTGCTAATCTGGTATAATAGAAATTCAACTGCATTTTGCATCTGTCTTAGAACCAGCTATCTAAAACCATTCTCCCCTTTGCACCTGAACAAGATACATAACGGAGTTAAATTAACCTATTCCTTTCAGAAATAACACCACAATGGCTACACCAAAATTAAGTATTCCTCAACTATTACAGATGGTTCCACACATGTTATTGAAAAGCTTCCACCTTAGTGCACCATGAATTAGATTCTAAACAGTGTGTTGAAACTAAATTACTAATGTTGAATCAGTACTGTTGATTGAAAACATTTACTGTTTTCTTTACTGTTTATTATGAAAGGTCACATAAACAATTTTCCATGGCTTCCAAAATAAGCATACCTGGCATTTAATTTCCTTTTTCTCCTTAAGCAATATTATTTTAGGATTGGCTTAAATGGATCTATGCTGTTCTTCTTTTGACATTCATTCTTAGAAGAAACAGGTTCTTCAACTGGTATCTAGCTTTCTTGGTATCTAGTTGATTAATCACATTAAAATATAGTTAATCTTACTTGATAATAGATAATACAGAGCTCATAACACCCACATAATACTTAGCTATTTTATTTCTATTAGACAGTCATTGTTTAGTTGCTTATAGCTTTGGCAGACTGAACAATGGGGCTAAAATAATCTATGCTTCATCTCCTACTCTGCCAGTCTTCAAGGAGGAGATGGGACAGACATGACAAGCTTTTAGACTGAAATACTGGTTTTCAAAACCTAAGCTGAGGAATAAATATTCAATTTTCTAAGTGCTAGCATTCTCTCACCTCCCTCCTCCACCTTCCCCACACACATTTGTCCACCTCCTCCACCTTTCCCACACATTCCAGTTCATTTGTTCTGTCTAAAATAGGAGGGGATATAGGAAAGAAGTCAAAGCGCTGACCCATGAAAATACATGCAAATTTGGTCAGGCTGAAGCTATTAAAAATTGCTAGCTGTGGCTGGTCCTAAATCTGACCTGTTATTCTTGCTAGAGAAAGCTGGCATAAAACTAATGACAACATGAACTCCACATCTATTTCCTACAATTCTCATAGCAATAATGGTTTGCATTTTACTGATACCATACAGAGCAAGATACACACAACCTTAATTTAGCCCTCTTGGGGGTCATTAATTATATATTAAGCTTTCAGTCCTCTACCTCAGCTGGACAATGACATGGGCAGCCAACAACACTGAGGACTGCAAGAAGACTGAGAATAATCTTTGGAGATTAGAGACACTGATCAAGAAACAAATATTGGTTTCTTCTATTCCTATATGATAGTGGGGAAAAAACCCTATCCTAACATATGAAGACAATGATAATAAAGTTGCCTGGGCAACATTACAATCAGGACTGCCTACATTTTAGTGCTTGACTTCACAGCTTTAACAGTAATCTTCTCTGTAATTTTATCTTGTATATGAGTGTTAAATTGTGAGAAGAACCACCTGAGCCAAACACAGGCTTGTATCTCTGTTCTGCAAAATGGTACCTAGCTTACCCATCACAGTAAAAAGTGAATCTTACTTTAAGTCTGGAGCCCACATTTTTAAAGACCATATTTTCACTTACATACAAATAAAGTGGTATGCTGCTCCACATTTTCCTTTTCTGCTAAAAAACCCATAAATTTTACTTGTAAAGAAAAAAATACCTTTCATTTTAATAAAAGACATTTGGTTTAGCTTGCAGTTTTACCATATAACCAGATTTTCAAAACTGCTTGTCACCATCCAGCTACATAAACGAAGCTTAAACTTGTGTATTTCATGTTTTAAAAAATTCACTGTCATGTAAAAATTAAGACTTATGTTGAAGTAACAGCCTATAAAACAAGGCACTGCAAAAG
>NW_010178331.1:25441-25941 GCF_000695765.1 Mesitornis unicolor | reverse complement strand
CTACATATATAAAATCTTAATTTAGTGTGTGATACAAGATGTAGTTTTACCAGCCAGGCTATATGAAATGGTAAACTCTTTAAAATCATCAGTACTGTAATTATCATTCAATATTACCATAGGATATAATTCCTGCAGCAGGTAAGACTTCATCCATAATGCACACCAAATTAAGTTTTTATATGAGAAAATTGGAGAGTATTACTTAAAAGATTACTTATGCTCTAGCTCCAAGTTGAAACCTCACTTTTCCCCATCCTGTTAGAAAACAGGGGAAGGAAGATTTATGCTTATGTATTAGAGCTGTTCAAGTAATTGGACTCTTCCTGGCAATGGCAATTTCCTTGCCAGAGCTAGCAATCAGAGCTCCCACTTTCATTGCCACATGATTCATTTCTGTAAGTTTAGTATATATTGCATAATATCCAACTATTTTTAGTTGTTTTGTTTTTCTCTCAGAAATTATTCATTTGAAGTTTGATTCATGTTTCATTAGGAAC
>NW_010178331.1:0-25410 GCF_000695765.1 Mesitornis unicolor | reverse complement strand
GGAAAGAGTCAAACCATCTATACAAATATTTGGATTGGTTCCTAAGGTCTAAGAAGTGTCTGCCTAGTCCATCATTCCTGTATTTGCAAATAAATAGATTTTTTGATATTTTTACCTCTGAAGTAAGGCAATAGAAGTATGTCTTCCTGCACCTAATCTGAGATAAGCAGTACCAGTTGCACTAAAACCAAGTGACCTGAACAAAAGGGATGTTACTATAGACGCAGGTTTCCTTACTTTCTGTTCAAGTATTACCATCCAAGAAAACATCACCTGGAAGGATGCAGTCATTTACCATACCAGGAATACCTAGACACTAAACACTGATTAAAATTACCCTTTGTGTAGCTTACAATGCATCGAAGTTCAAAGCCAGATTTTTGCTATTACTCAGCCAGCATAGCAAATTCAAAGAAGAGACAGGACTTCCTGAGAAGTCTTTAGTTGAACTTCAGCACTGAACATGACAGGAATGTAATGCTTCAGTGAGAAGCGAACAGAGTATTGAAAATGGCAACGCTAATGTTCACCACTTTATCCTGCTACTCTCCCTGGTTATTTGTCATAAGATACTATTTGCTTTAGAAAGAACAACACTTGAAAACATTTTTTTATTTCTGAACATTTGTTCAGAATTTAGCACAGTAGCCCAGAAGTGGGATTTGCACAGAAATTGTTAACCTTCGCAATCCTGCAAGAATTTCTTCTGACATCATGACTTTTAAAGATCCTATCATCCATGGACAACAATGAATCATTGTCTGTCTGGGGGTGAATCAGGTGTCATATTTGTGACTTCTTCTGCAAGAAGTGAGCCTTCTCCAAGGGGTCAGAAGGCCATGCCATGGAAGACCTCTGAGCAGCAGGATGAGTTCACTGCCTTGTTCCTTCCTTTGATTCCACAGTTCGCTCCTGCTACAGGTATCTGACTTGCAGTCTTAGCTTTGCTCTTGCTCCGATTTAACCTATGGATCTGTTATCAGGGACTCATTATCTTGATATAATCAGTACTGGGTTTTTGCTGTGGCTTCCCTGGCTTCTCTTTCTGATCCTGATGGTGAGTTTGGCACTGGGATGCTGGCTTTCCTAACCAACAGGCCTTCCTACCTACCTGCAAGAAGCTCAAAGCAGGGATACAACAGGACAACAAAAAATTCTCTCATAAGGCTATACTATTTCTAAAACATTCCCTTCAACATTTTTCTAAACAATCTTAGCCTTTATCACGCCTACTTATTTTACTTTATCCTTTATTGTTCTAGTAGTCCTAGAAAAGAACTCGTCCTTCTGCTGCATACTGCTACAAACACAGAGGAGTAACACAGGCAGCCAGATTTAAAGTTTCAAAATTCAAACAAAATCAGCTTCATAGAGTAGTTAAAATATGACTGCAGGATGCATGAGATTAACAACTGGTTTCTACTGCCAGTGATGACATGGAGCCAAAAGAGAGAGTGTCAGAAGTCATAGAACATGACGTCACTCCGACCTCTTCACCACTAACACACAAATTTTCAGCTTTTTCTTAACTGAGGCTTATTCACCATCAAATTAGTGCCAAATAAAGATTTTCCAAAAGAAAAAAAAAAAGTAAATTAAAGACTTGAACTGCTTGCAGTGATCTCATAGAAATGTATGAAAGCCACTACAGCAAAGGAAAGTGAAAGATATCTTTAGTTCATAGTTACAGAAATTAATTATGTATCATTTAAGTTTTACGACAAAATTTCTAGATGGTATTTTAGAAGCAACCAAACCTGGGGGACTTCAGTGTTGGGAAATGGGGAAATTTCACTAATTAATTTGTATAGTTAATTCCTGTAATTGGTAAAATCCAATGACAGAGAGACTATTTACTTTCAGGTCCTGCAAATAGTTTAAGACAGTGCTTGCTCTTTTGAAGACATAAAAAGGATCAATTTTTTCAGTATAGCTAATAAGAATACAACACTTGTTAATGCTATTTAAATAAATGCAAATATTTTAAATCCAAAGAGTGAAATGCTGTTCAGGAGAAGATGCTTTTGATAACACTTACTATGAACAGATATATGTGATTTGATTCTTCCTGGACAGATCTTGATTGAGTTTAAAAGCAAAACAATCCATAGCTCAACAGAAAAGGGAGTACATGTGTTTGGATAGAAGGGGAAAAGCATGCTAGCCAATGACAATTTAATTTTTCAAGCTTTATAGACTAACAATCTGTAAAGACTCTGGTTAGTTTAATCATTATCATGAAGAATTAACTAACACTTCCACTGATGACTAGTTTTGCCTCCCCGTTGGTAGTTGATCAGATCTCTCTTGCTGCACATATGTTGAACACATAGCTTCCAGAATGTCTGGCAAAACACTCAGTAATTTTTCCTTCACTTGGTTTCATAAAGCGCATTATGTCACTGTCTTGCTTGGGCTCCTTTCACTTTTTCATCTTTCAGCTCTGGTATAAAGGTCTGTGCCAGGTAACTGAGAAAGAGGTTTGTAATCTGTTACAGGACTTAGAAAATGCATCAGATAGGCCTGGGATGCTGCCTGACGTATCCATACCCTTGGGTATGGCATCTCCCAGAAGCCCACCCACTGCCATAGCTGGGTGCAATTTCTGATGGCTTTTGTATAGCACTCAGCAGCTCCATGGAAAAATCTCACACCATCCAAGACATCTCAGAAAGAAGCAAGTGCCTTTGTGTGGATAAATCATTCAAGTTCAATTATCTCTGCTTGTGAAACAAGGAAAAGATGACAGAAAAATCTCACAATAGTTCAAGCTCGAGTTGCAAAGAAAAGGTCTGCCTCCATTAGGACAAGAGAGGGCATGAACAAAGTCTGAGCTCTTGTTCTAATCATTCAAAGTACTGCTTTGAGAAGGTTCCTTAAAATACCTTCCCCTTCCCATCTGTCCTCCATCACTTCTTTGTCTGACTGGATACCTGTAAGCGTTCACCCATTTTCCCATTTACTGCTAACTTAGGCCTCAGCTTGCACTGTAACACTGTGCTAACGTTAGCACAGTCTAACAGTGAGTGGCTCTCTGTGGAGCCTAAGCGTTATTAGTTATAGTAACATTATATACATAATACATATCTTGGCTGCATTTCCATTTTTCATGGTATAACTGTTAGAGACATGTCACACATTTCTAAAGTATCAAAGTTCCTTCCCATTCTTTTCCATCCGTTATACTTTTAAAATACAGTATTGACTAGTCTTCTGAGTCCCTTAAATTCTTTACATTGCCACTAACCTTCTCTTATAGAATGAGAAACAGAAAATTCAATCAGCAAACCCAGTTAGTTCCTTAAACATCCTCTAGTTGAGGATGAGACATAGAGACAGAGTTCTTTTTGCAGCCATGCAATACAATAGCCTCCAAACTAAAATAACAGAAACAGTGTGGCATTTTGAATTACTTAAACACAAACTCACCCATCCCTGCTTCTCTATCTTCTTTATGTAAGAAATGAGTTCTCTTAGGAAGCACACACAGTCAAGTATTTGTATTTTTCTGAGGTCTAACATACAATGGCTTGTAAAAATCTCCATAGGCTGCATTTTCTGCATCTCCCATAAACCAGAGCTGCAGGCCTAACATGACCTGAATTGACAAAATGACTGGACTGGGAAGTATCCCATGGGAAAACCATAGCAGGCATTGCCTACTACCTTTTCTAATTAATTACAGACATAGCAGGAAAGTAACTTGGCATTTTTGTTGAGGGAGACTGTTGTTACACTATAATCTGACTACAGAAAATCTAATTTCTTCCTTGCTTAAACTGTTGCTCAGATTAACAAGCTAATGGCACAGAGTGTACTTCTGTAACACAGGAGTAAGCATTAACAACTCAAGTTGCCATCTAGCAAACAAAGTAAAGACTGAACATATAAGAGCTCTTGAGTTTCGGGGACTAGCAATGACAATATTCCCTCTTGTGGCCTTGGGCAAGTTACTTAACCTCTTCAGATGAGAGTCCCTGTCTGTAAAAATGAGGATAATGATATTTACTTAACGCTCTCAGAGGAGATGTGAAAACTAATTAAAATAATTTGTGTAAAGGGCTTTGAACCTGAAAAACACTACATAAAGTGCTATGGAAATAGTGTTTATATAAAAGACTGAGGGGAAAAGAAGATTCAAGTTACACAGTAATGCATCTGTTTAAGAAGAAACACAGATTGGTTTTCCCTTTTTCTTCCATTTTTATGTCCAATCAAAACTATACATCTGAGATAATTTTACTACTATGAAACAAGTTTAGTTATAAAGGACATGGGTATTGAGGCATTTTCATACTACTGACCATCTGTACACCCTAAACTCGTCTGACTCATCTAAATTTAGTCAATGGGATGATCTGAGGGATTAGTTACCAAAATTGCCCTTCAATATCCCAAAACATGCCATGCAGATAGACTGTGATCAATATTTGTTAGGAATATTGAAGTCTTCTTACCCATAAGCATTGTGACACTTGTTTTGGTCAACTCCTGGATACTGTTTACCTACTCATGCTGAATTCAGTGAATGTCACTGTCTTCATAAGGGACCAGATGGGGCCTTTGCTATGTTATTTTACAACGGTGGAAAAATGGTGCAAGTGAACATGGGGGAGCTGTCAGGAGGAGAGACACATTCTTCTTCACCCACACAGTTGTGTGGCTGAATCTCAAGAGCAGCCAAGCATTTCATTTAGACTGTTCACAAAATTCTGAAGTGCTGTTTGAGACCAGGAGTTTACCCAATGACAGCGATGTGAAAGTGGGTTAAACCATACCACCACCATAACACACCACCTGGCAGTCTTTGGAACTTAGATATTTATCAAACACAGCAATGCTTTTAGGAGAAAATGATGGTTTCTAGAAGTAAAAGATCTTCTTCTAAATGTCACTCAAACATCAAGTCAAATTCATTGATAAACTTGCAGGCTGCGGCAAGGAAAATCTTTGAACTGTAAATTGAAGAATAATATCCCAAAGGTAGTAAAGACTCATTCTGGGCAAAAATACTTATTCATAATTAATGCCATGACTAGATCTTAACACCACTTCACTTCTGGAATGCTATTTAGTAAGAGCCAAATAAATAGATATTTACTGTCAGTTCAGAAAGCAGTGCAAAATTCACTAAAATAATCAGAGAAATAAAACAAATGCATCTTTATTAGATATGTGAATTCTAACGGATGTTTTTGATCACTGTTTATTAATGTGATGACATTACAAAGTCACTCTCTGTCAGAAAAATTACATGCATTGGATTAGGGTAAATTCTGTTTTCAAAGGCTTCCTAAGAAAAAGAATAGAAGTAATGTAAAGCTAAATATTTACTACTGTTATAGCAAAGTATTACAATAAATAGCCAATACACCCACCAAACCAAGAAACCTGCTCATACACATTCAGGAACCTCCTACAGTGGTGCCATACAAGGTGGAAGGCTGAACAGTACCAAAGCAGCATGGATTGAGAAACATCCCTTTACAACTAGCTCATTTAAAACCTGGGCAAACCAATGTGCTGTTACGTCTCTGATCAACTATCCTAGGCCATACTGATTGTCTCCTTGCATACATTTGAGCACAATCTGGAGTATGGAGTTCAATTATTTTTATTTACAATACATCTGTGTTTTCTTCTTTGCTTATGATTAAAAATTACTAATCAGACAGATCAGAACTGTTGATTAATGCACTTCATAATTACAAACAATTCTGTAGATAGCGTAATTGCTTTAAAATGCATTTCTTGATTAGTATAAATACATGAATAAAAGTTTTTGTCTCGCAAGGAAAAAAAAACCAAAACGTGACTGCACATGTAAGCAGCTTAACAGCCCCTCAGCATCACTATACCTGTTCTAGCATCCTATTACAAACCAAAGCATTAGCATTCTGAACCCTTGTGAAAAATAACAACCTGAATTATCTCTGGTTTCATGTTTTTCTAGCTGAATAATTCTGTTATGATTTTCAGAGGGTATACTTCATCTTTAGAACACTTAGACACTACTTCGGGTTACTGATGTTGAAATTGGAACAACTGGAACTAATCTAGAATCCTGCATTGCTTAATCTTGTATACTGTAAGTTTTAATTATTCTGCTACTTTATTACACTTTCCAAATGAAAATCAGCCTCAGGCAGAAAGATTAGAAAATATGTTTATATCTCATAACACATTTTGGGTAGCATTGTAGGGTGTGCATATCAAGTGTTTCATTGAGGACTTCCTTTCTCCCCCCGTAAATGAGCTCTGCAATGCATTTCTTACTTCTCCAAGTTGATTGCTAATCATCCACAGATATTAATATCCTGCTGGTCCCTCTGCTTTTGAAGGGTTTTCTTTGAGTTTTTTCTTGTTTTGTTTTGGTTTGGTTTTTTAGGAGGTGTTTGTTTGTTTCAAGTTTTTTTGTTTTGGTTTGGTTTTGTTTAAACAAGCTGATTGCCATTTTCAAACACCTACCTAGGAGTAAAACCAAGATGAATCAATATTGTCAAAAAGTTATTCTGATAAGGAACTTTTTACAAAATGCAACATTTCAAATAGAAAATTAAACCTATAAAAGAGGATGGATCCTAAAACATGTCAGCTATCCTAAGTAAAGAGAAAAAGCTCTGTGAAGATGCTGACGAAGTAACACCTCTCCATGTGTTCCCTTTCCTAAAAAGAAACAAGCTTATACTTTTGATCAGTTTACACATAGCCTAAATTAATTCCTATTCTGATAATTTTAATTACTTCAGTACAACCTAGCAGTAAGCAGCATACACACTTTGTATCAAAGCTTACATTCATGTTTCCTAAATGTTGATTCATCACTTAACATGTAGGTTACAAAATTATTTTAACCGAGTCTGTAAATCATGTCAAAAAAACTCAAGTTTAAACTTAAGTTGCCACAAAAAATTCAATTCTTTTTCCTTAGATAAACCAACCTTCTATAAAAATTTAATTTTGAAGTATTTTATTTGGAATTTGCTCTTTGTTAAATCAAAGCTTGAGTGATCATCAACAAGGCCTTCCTGTTAAGACAATTTTAATTTAAAAGTGCTTGTTTATGAAGTTGCAATGTACTCTCCCTTCTTACCACTCACATTACCATCTCAGCGATTACCTGAGGAGCCTGTGTCATGACATATCTTTGTCTTTCCTTTCATGGGCAAGATGTGCAATGTGGTTCACACATATCCCAGAACTACTGTGCCTCGTATGACTTCAAGATGGAGTTAAACTCTGTCCCAATAGGAAAGCTTTCCTCTTGGCATGCAAGAGCTTTTATTGTTTGTTTAGTTTGGATTTTTTAATACATAATTTATGTCTATACACACAAAATACACTTATTTTTCTTCCCTACAAAGAAAGCTAAGATTTCTGCAAGGTTTCTCGGGCTCAACACGAGTGACAGACTTACTGACTAGAAAGATGATGTGGTTTTTTGTTAAACATAGGCTTTAACGGGCTGAAATAAGATAAAAGTATTATTTTATAAATCCAAACATTCATCAGCAAGCCAGACGCCCAAATTAAAATATACACTGTTACCTGAAATAAAGTTGTCGGAGGATGTTTTGATGAAAGGCGAACGCGATGGAAATAAATGAACTTAAAATAAATAGAATAGTCTCAAAATCCCATGCAGCCTCAAATGAGCACTTAAGAACTAACATACTATAACCATTCTTTTGTTTTCAAGGTTGCACTGTAAAACTGAGACACAGAAACTACAGTCTTATAAGTAGATACAGTATTGATAATCTCTTTCCAAGCTGTCTTGCATTTCAAACAGCAGTCAGCATATTTTAACGATTTTCACATTGAGGGAGGTGGCAGTGCTGCAAAGAACAGCAGCCATGGTGAGGCTGGTAACAGCTGTCTGAAGAGTAGGGGCTTTCTACCATTTTCATCCTCTTCAGACTTTGGTTTCACGATTTCTGGTACCTACTCCACGTGTCAGCCATTCACTGTTTGTATGGTAATGGCAATAGGAAATTCTGTAGTATTTTCATTCAAAGAGAAGTTGGCTTTTAAGGAAAGCTGCTTTTGTTCAACCTTTAACAATAAAGGCCATCTTCTCTTTGATCCAAAGGTGAGCGATTTCCCATGTTTATAAAAAGCCCCAAAAGTTTCCAGTGTAGCTACAGACCTCAGTGCCTACAATGCCGATTCTTTGTAATTCAAATCACAAGTATACACATGCGCTTAAACAACACTTAGCACAAAGAGTTGTATTCGCTCTGAATAAATGCCGCTATCAGACTAACTCAGTAGAACACTGGCATAGTAAGATTTTAATCGTTACTCCTTAAGCTAAAATCCACTATCTGAAATCAACTATCAGCGTCCATAAACTAGCTTTCAGTCAAGTTTTATATGTTATAAATATATATCTATCAGGGAGTGTAGTGATAGGGTGAGGGGCAACAATTTTAAACTGAAAGAGGGTAGATTTAGGTTAGATATTAGGAAGAATCTTGACTGTGAGGGTGATGAGATACTGGAACAGGTTGCCCAGGGAAGTTGTGGATGACTCCTCCCTGGCAGTGCTCAAGGCCAGGTTGGACAGGGCTTTGGGCAACCTGGTCTGGTGGGAGGTGTCCCTGCCCACAGCAGAGGGGTTGGACTGGATGATCTTTAAGGTCCCTTCCAACCCAAACCATGCTGCAGCAGCTAAGAACTGACACCAGGTATAACACCACCCATCTCTTCAATGGATACTGGCAAATCCAGGCATCCCAGGACTTCAGAGACAGAGAAGACATCATTATGTTTTGGCTTGATATCCATCTTCTTTGTGACGGAAAACAGAAGTAGCAAAGGTAATTAGATATTTCTAGTTACTATTTCCTTCTACAACCTGTTTCAGCTCACTGTGAATGGAACAAATTTATTTAACAAGCAGCATTAACAGAATCTTTATTAACAATAACCCCATTTCACTGCTGAAAAGAGAGTAAAATGATATAATGGAAAGAAGAAAGGCATGAAGAAAAGGATATAACAGAATTATGCTGTTTCCAAATCCCATGTATACCTCCTAATTTTCACTTGTAGTCTGTCAGCCTGGTACTGCTGCAAAAGTGAGTAAAAGGAACACTAGACTATAGACAGGGAGGGAGGTTTTAGTTTAAATAATTTCTGCATGCTGACCTATTCTTAAAAAGCTACTATAAATTTAAAAAAAAATATGAAATAATAATTTTAAAAGTATTTTAAATAAATCTCTAAGCTCAAGGTATAAGTCCTTCAAATAGCATTTATGCAGTACTTGGAAGACAATTCTTCTGCTGGTTCTGCATGTTTCAACCCTCAAAGTGAGGACAAATCAGCTTCGTGTGGAGCTTCACTCACCAAGAGGTCAGTTGGGTCTGTTGAGGAGGGGTCTGTCCTGACCTGCACCTCACAGTCATTTCACTGCTGAAAAATTGAGTTCTCATAAAAGCGCAACCCAAGCTTCAGTCTGAATTTACAGTGCCTGTTCCTCCCTTGTCTAAGGGAGGAAAACTTCAATAATGTCAACATTTTTTGTTTACCAAAAATAAAAAATAAGGAAGGATCCTAAGCCTTAAATCAATCACTGCCACCAGCGTATTGTCCTCATCCGTTTTCTGAGACTCACTGTCCAAACAGAGCAAGATAAACATTCACCGTCTTCCATTAAGAACCACTCTCAATGCAAGCACTCAGTCAAATGGTCTGTGAGATAAAAGGCACTATAATAACAGTAAAACACCACAAGCTATACAGACAAAGCAAAACCACAAGCAGTTTTCAACCATTTCTCATGCCCTGACCTACATATCATACAGTTGCTTTTTAGCTTTGCAAGAGCCATTTACCTTTTTTTTTTTAACTTCAAGTTTTCTACATTTTCTCCCCATAGATGGGGAAGAAACACTCAGTATCAAAATATGCCAGGGTGGGGGGTTTAACACAGAGAAGAAAACAAACAAAAAAAAAGTACCATGCTCAAGGTATATTCCTGCTTTCCCTCATCAGCTTCTTTAAGCCTAAAATCAGTCTCTATAGTTTTAATAAAAAAAAGAAAACCAACCAAGTAACAAAAATAAGCAAGCCTGTAGCATATCTCAAATGGCTCTTCCTAGAAGAGGTGCTCCTTTTCCTATTTCCATGTTATTTTTATTAGAAATATTTTATTAGGCCTAGATCTTTCACTGCAAGGCAGCCAGTAGCTCTGTCAGGGCTTTTGAAAGGTAACATTATCAAACATTATCAGCATTATTTTAGGAAGGACAAGGTGCTTGCCTAGATGAAATAGCCACAGTTTAGCATAATAAATTACTGGGAGACAGTGTTTTAAGACATCTTCTTCAGGTCTGTCAGGTTTTAAAAGCTTCAAGATCTAAAAAAATAATAGTATATAAATCACTGCAGGAAAACTTTAGTATTTTTTATTTAGTAATTTGGGAATTCTTTTGTTGTTGTTCAATAGTGAAGCATCTCATCTTAATTTCAGTATGGATGTTAAACAGTTATCTGAACACAAAGGAGAAGCTATTTGACAAATAGTTAAACTTTGGTTTCAGGAGAGCAGCAGCTGAAGATGTGAACCCCATCCCCAGTTTTACCAGACAGGACTTACTCAACACTGGCAAAGCTGTCTGTGGTACTACTAAAGAGGAAACAAGCACATATTCTAAGATTAGACATCTTTTAAACCAGGCCTAATAGTACTTGCTTGCTCCAGCATGTATTTGTGAGGTTTATGTTGCTGTATCTGTTAAATGCTTCAACGCTGAAGTAAGTGGAAAAGTCTTTGAAGTTGGACTCATGTGCAATCTGTACCTAACGCTGCAAGACATTCAGCAGATGGCCTTCAAAAAGTCAGTTAAACTAGCATTAAGTAAGTAGCAATAGATTTTGAGTACTTCATTTGAGGGTGGAACTAGATACACCAGTGAGTCTCTCACAGGAATTGAAATCTCATGACATGGATGGAGCAAAGACATCACACCTTGAAGTTGGGGTGTTAGATTTCAGTGTTTGTCAGGCTCTGAGATGCCATATAAAACTTAAAAATAAAAATGTAAAGTGCAGAGCATTATTATAAAGAATGCCCAATTATTTTGAGATATCTGTGACAAGAGATCTCTAAAATACAGTTTTCTCCAGATGAAGCAACAGCAGGTATGACGATCCAGTTCAGTAGTTTCAAAGTAATGACTTTTTAAAGTCATCACATTAAACCTAAAGAATATTTCCAACAGCTTTACACAGTAATTTAGGATTACGCATTCCCATATATCCCTGCTCAGGTCTGCCTTCTGTGTCCTCTGCTTCTCCTTTAAGTTCTTCTTTCTCTACAATGGCAAGTCTCAGAAAGATGGGGTCATTCATTAAGATCACAGGAAACACAACTTTTCCAACACCTCAAATAATAACAGTAATTTTTTAAAAAACACAACAAAAAAAATCCTCAAAACCACAACAAAACACAGAGGGTCCAACTGCAAAGGAAGTCCTGATCATACTACTAAGGGGCTCATGCAACACAAATGCAATGATGAAAAGGTGTTAACTGCTAAATTCTAAGGCTCTGGCACTAAAGACTTTTAGAAACAAAACTGATTTAAGCCTGTCCACTAACAATTCATGAGCCAGATTTCAAGTCCAGCTAAAACACAGACACAGTAGAGCTCCTGCTAAGAAGGACACTAGAAGTTGTTGATATTCCTACCAGAGTAAACATCTAATATTTGCATAACAGTATGTATAAAACATAAAGCAATGGCCCATGAAAGTTTCTTCTGAGCACAAAGAACAAACTGAAAAGTTTTTGACATGAAGATATTTCTTTATCCATCCTGTTTCTTCTGTTGTGCACCAGTCCAAAGCAAAGAATCCCAGTTCTCAGCCGCTATCTGCTGAAGCAAATGAAAGACCAGTGTAGAGAAGTTATTTTGGCCATTTATACTGTGTGAGTACACTCATTATCAGTCACCTGAAATCAGAAATTTTATGAAGTGACATTTAAGAGAGCACAGACAAGATCTTTGTATTTTCTTCTACCTTTCTGAACATGTATTTGGATTTATAAGGAACTGTATCAAGGCATAAAGTCTGGAGCTCTCTTTGAAATTAGCATTTTGCACCATCAAGTGCCGAGTTGTCTAGTGTCCTACACTAATGCCTGGACTGATAACATGAGCAGGATACATTACAGAAGGGAATACTAGATTCGCTTTACTTCTATGCATGATTGTACTGATAAAATAATTTTTAAGTTATTTGTTTCTCTATGTATTGCACTGGGAAGAATGACTATCACAAAAAGTCAAGATTCTTTACAGATGCAGGGGAAGACATTTGGGAATGCTAGACTGGGAAAGTGTGATATCCTAAATATAATGCAAAGTTCAAGATAAGTGCCAAGTCAACCCTTTAACAGGATTTAGCAATAAAAGAATGTGTACTCTGCTCTATTAGAAACGGTTGAATGTAGATTTGCAACAAGGAGAAACAATAACCTCCCTTCCCTCCCCAGCCACACAACAAGGAAAATCAGTTCTGACTGCTATTATCCCCTGAACACATCTAGAAAGTTACCGCTTACTGCACAGCTCCACAGCGGCATCTAAACGAAGGCTTTCAGCCTCCTTCTCTTCTCCTTACCCTTGGCCATGCAGTCATGCCTCTTCCTTTGCACTGGCACTCATGCTCAAATGGGTAGGTTATGAGCAAGACCAGCGACCTGAGCCAGCCAAAATAATTACTTTTTTTCTTCCCTGGATTCACTTTCTGTTGGCTCAGTTCCTTGAACTGACTTACCATCTGGTCATACAAGAGCAAAAAAATGACATAAGATGGGGCAGGACCACAAAGTCAGGGGAGGAAAGGAGGATAGGAGGTTCAATGACAGCCCAAGCTGAGCTACTGTAGGTTGGCACTCGCCTTACTCTGGTGGAGGGTTTTCTTCTAGATACCACATCACAAGAAAACCATAGCATACTACACGGTTTATTAGATACGGGGAGACAAATTATCCCACTGGACAAATACATAGCAATCCTGGTATAACTGGAGGAAGTTGTTTCTAAAACATACATTTCATAAATTTAGTGTGATATCTATTACCAATCAAGCGTTATGACCTCTGCCTGCTATAATTATTTACAGACAACTAAATTCACATCAGAAAAATATCGATTATTAGTATCTGGATTTCCAGTGGGTAAGACAATGAATTCCTATACATTTGTACCATTTGGTAAATATTTCCAATGACAGTAAGTGAGAATGGACCTATGAAACAATTTATTTTAAACTTATGTCTTCTCTAGGTATAGCTAGTTATTCTAAACAGTCATCCATAAAACACATTCATAAAAACAGTCATCCATAAAACACAAAAAGTACATTCTTCTTCTGAATGTTTCAAAAATAATCTGCAATACAGGAAACAGGAATTTACTACTAATAATATTTTAAAGCTTCCTCACATTAGAAGGAATCTTCTCTATAAAAGCAATCTATGTTGCTCACTTTTTAGCAGACTGACAGAATAAATTTCCTCCTTCTTCTGCTGTTCTCTTGTGTTCATTGCTGTCTTGTTTGTTCTCACCTTTCCTGAGGAAAGAGTTAACTCAGCCTCTAATTGTGAGCTTGCTTTAGCTAAAGAAAGATAAAGCAGGATTATAAGACCGTTTTCAACTAGCTTCGTAATACACTAAAAGGTCACTTGCTTGTTCAACTAATTCTGACTTTAAGTTCAAAAGCTATTTTTAAAGACACTGATCTTCAGACTACTTTTATTTATAGAACAAAGAAAATAAGCTCAGGTTTTAAAACAAATCCCAGCAAATGCCCTTTAAATTTCTAATTAACCATGTTCTTCAATTAATGGTTAATAGTTCTGGTTATCTAAAAATATTTAAAGAAATTTTAAGACTACAAAAATTAGACTTTTCTAATCAACATGAGATGAGTCATTCACCTGATGAGAAAACAAGGGAACCAAAAATAAATAGCTACATGTGATCTGAATATTATTTCTATTTTTCAGTTCACGTCAGACATTTCCTTTATTATCATTGGAAAAAGAGAGCAGTCGTAATTTATCTTAGTACTGCCAGGAGAACTGGATAACAACTTCAAATTTTAAGCTGCGTATGTTGCCTCGTTACATTAGCAGATTAACTTAACATTTCTTCAGTATGAAAAAAAAAAAATCATGATATAATTTGAGAGTCAAGAGTTACATTCAACTACTGTTTAGGAAGCTATGCCTACATTTGAGATAGTGTTATTAATGTG
The DNA here is from genome assembly GCF_000695765.1 of Mesitornis unicolor. NCBI lineage: Eukaryota > Metazoa > Chordata > Aves > Mesitornithiformes > Mesitornithidae > Mesitornis > Mesitornis unicolor. The sequence continues at coordinate 11,133 of NW_010178331.1, read as the reverse complement.
GAAGTACTACTAAAGCTTGTTTCTGGGGAAATTCATTATTGGAAGAATTAACTTCATTTCTCTTTTGGTTGCGCCCCAGGTCTTTCAAGATCAACAAATTTATTTTCTTAATTCATATAAATTACCTACTGAAATTTTATTGTCAGATTCTTAGAAGAGAAAGAGAAAGTGAAACGAAGACTGCATCAATTCAGGAACCTGACGTCCTGGTTTATGTAGTTTCATATTCTAGAAAAGAGGCAGACTGCAGTGTTTCGCTTCAATTATATATATTTATGGGAGTTCATTATAGATAAATATACACAGCTATAAAAATCTTATATAATACTATTATGGCTACGCAAATACTCCGCATTCAAAACAATATGTAAATGCATCTAGTCAAGTATTTCTGACCTATTTTGTTGAGTATATTTTTACATACATAATTGGGTCATGTTCCACTAATATCATGCTTTCCTCTCCAACTCATTTTTATTCATTTATTTTATCACATTTGAACAGCTTCTGCTAATCCTATTCTCTGTCATATTTGGATTAGAGCAGTGTAGAACTTTAACATCATTTTAGCTGACAGATAGGATTCCTGGCAACCCTGAAGATGTGGGCGGAAAAGGCTGCAGAGTGAAATGTTTTTCTTCATGCGCACCTATTAGTTACAGTCTCGGGCTGCATTAAGAGACCTGCAAACAAAGCTCCAGATTCAAAAAGTGCTCTAAGAAAATGCTTCAGTCTTTTTATGATTAATATTTGTAATCCAACTATTAAATAATTCACAGAGAGCGCTCACTTTCAGACTGCTAGGTGGGTCAACACACCTGGAAGCAATAGCTATTTACATAATACAGATGAAACTGTTAAAGAGATGTTCTAGGATTTATAAATCGTTTTCATGGTAACTGTAACATCTATTTTGCAAGTATCCCTCCCTTCCACAATTCTCTCTTTAAGAAATCCCCTTCCTAGATTTCTGTCTGTGAGTCTTCTCTTTTCCCAGTATTTTGAAAGGAAAAATGATTAAGCAGTAGGCAAATTGTCTCCTCAAATCAATGACACAATGAGGTCAGGAAGAGTTGTACATCCATAGGAGTATAGCAGGCTGAATGTTTCCTGCATACTCTAGAGTTGTGCATGTAACTTGTCTATATTTACCACAACCTTCTCCCCCAAACTTAGATTATAAGAATGCTACAGTTGCTAAGATAAGTACTCTAAAGTTAAGAAAAGCCAGAAATGAGATTGCTAGTGCAAAGTTAATTCAGCCCCCTAGTGTAACACAGTCTTTAATTTTTTTTTAAAGGCTCTACTATTTTTCTCCACAGGATTCTGCTTCATTTAGTGCACAGGATGCTCTGGGGATTAATTTGGGTTATATAGTGAAGGAGACTGTCGGCAGAATTCCAGCTTCATTTGCTGCAGTAATAGGAAACTGCAGTAAATGAAGCAGATGAGTGGCTCCATCCCTTTCTTTCCATCACTTGCTCCCAGATAATTCCTCTTTCCTCCCTATTTCCCTGACTCACGTTCACTGCCTCCAAGTTGCAACACCTTTTACCAGGCATTTCAGCTCTTCCCTACAACTTCCCATCTCCAAGAATGGCATCACCTTCAGGTTGGAGCAATCACCCAAAGATGAACAGGGACAGGCTCCCTCCACATGCTTGCTGAGCAGCTGCAGGGAAAATACAAGCTCAGGAGAAATGGGATATCCAGTTTCCATATCCAGGCCTCACTAGTCAAGATCCTCTGATAACTAATATATGAACAGTAAGACAGAGTGGTTATTACCTATTTTGGTGGGACATAGCTCCCAGCTCCCAGACTCTGGGTAGGTTGTTGTCATTTTCCTTCAGGTGCTTTGCCATTGAGTTCATGGGAAGAACTACCTGAATTCAGCCTTGGTGGACACATCTATTAGAAATACTTCAAAATCATTACAAATGCTATATTATTTTCATAAAACTTTTTCATATTATAATAACTATTTCAACTTTTGTTCATTGACAGATCACAGCAAAAACTTCTGAATCAATAAATGCTAAGTTATTATGCTAAGCTACAACCCAATAACAGCATTACACACACAACTCCACCAGAACAACTGGATACAGCTTTTACTTAAATAAGGAACTGCCACGAGGACCATAATAAGCTTTTAGAAATCATTATTCACTTTGAACCTATCACATCAAGAAAAAAGAAGTTGGGTAACAGCCTTTTTTATATGCCCAGGTGCAACACCAAGTTTGCCAGGGTGTAGGCAGCAGTAACAGAAGCACAAAGTCACTACTGAGCATTAGAATCACAAGCAGATCAATGTGCAATTGCAGGAGCGAACAGCATATACAGTGAGTCCTATTAACTGAGCTCAGTTTAGCTGAACGTTCACATGACATATTTTGGTCACATACCTCAGAGTTGTATGCCGCTAGAGTAGTGGGCAGGAATAGCAGCTGGTTAGTCTGAAAAAATCAACTCATTTTCATTCCTTCCACTTAGATTTTTGGATTAGCAAAAGCACTACACTATAGCTGTATTCTTACATTTCTAAGTGATCCTATTCTACATCTGTTTCAAGTTTAAAGTACAGTGTAGTAGCTTTAATACTTCGTTGGGGTCTTTTTCCCCCTGAAACCTTTAAACTTCATGAATCACAACTACATGATTTTTCATCATGTAATAGGGTTTCTAGTCCTCAAATCAAAGAGCAGATAAACATCTGAAGTATTTTTTTTAAACAGAACTTTTTGTTAGCTTCATATTTTAGGTCTAAATCATGTTTTTTTAAAAGCCTATGATAAATATTCTTAAAGTAGTTTATATTCAGCATTAAGTTTATCACTTCATCTACATTTCTGCATAATAAGGCTTATGGCACTACAGCTCTTACATCCCTGCTGACTGATAGATACCCTTAGGGAATGCTGCACTCCTGGTTGTCATATCACATGCCTACTTCCTCACTCATTATGTACATAGTACACCCGTTGTATCCATTCTCCAGACCCACATGTTCCCATAGTTGTGAGCAGCATCACTGCTATTTCTTATGCTGCTCCAGAATACCTATACTTTAAACTTGGGCTCCTCAGATTTATGGATCCTTTATTTATCTGTTCACATATAATACTGGTTTTTACTCAACTTGCAAACCACAACATTCTTTTAAGCAATGCTATCAACAAATAAAATACTTAATTACTTTTACATCTCTTCATTCCTCCCTCTTACAGTGTTTCAGGTTTGCCTCCAACAACCATTTTTAGTTTCCCTTTCTACTATAGCATTTAGCTAACATTAAATCCCTGAAATACCCACACTAACTCTATTCCCTATAGTCAACTGGTTTTGTGAAATTTCCTGGAAACAACCTGCACAGAGCAAATTCACAATAGCAAGAAATTGAAGTAGGAAGTTGAAATCATGTATTTGTTATATTGCACCTTTTAGAAAGTAACAATCATACACCAATAATATATTCTGCTTTTATGAAGTTAAATTTGTGAACTTGCATTCTAATCTGACTGATCTAAACAATTTTTCAACTTTTTTTCATATTACATAAGTCTCAGGCACATTAAAAAGGCTTCTTTCTAGTGCATGGTCTAGAGAGATCCATTAAATCTGTAGGGTTTAAGTAGCTCATAAAAACAAGACAGCAAAGCTAGATATCGAACATCTCAAATTATGAGCAACGCTACAAGAAACAGCATATGTCACCATAACTACTGACTGTTAAATTATGACATTCTACCGTTTTAACCACTTCTTTTGCATACTACTTGATAGACTTACACTGGCTAAAGCTTCCAAGCTTTATTAAAATAAACGTAGACATGTAATACACTTCTTTTTGAAGAGCAGACATGGAAAATATTTAACTCAGCCCTTTTTCATTCACACTGCAATTCCAAAAGTTCATTTTAAATCCCAGTTCAATTTACTTCAGCTTTCCTCAGTAAGTTTCTGACAGCTCTCTCCTTTGTCGTATATGCTGAAACTGCTAAGTCTTACAGATACTTAACTTCTACTGAGATTTATTCTTTACAAAAATAAGCATGCACAACAGATCCTTCTGGCTTGTTTGCTCTTCTAGACTAATGTCTTTTGGTCTCTTAGTAAACAAAAAAAAATAGCCTTAAGACCACAAAGAATTTCTAATGCTGCATATGACCACTTCAGAAATGGATGGCAGGTCAGGAATGCAATGCCCAATCTCCTTACCAAAGTGCTGGACATTTACATCCTTCAGTTAAGCTCTATAGGCACCAAAATTTCTGAATATATCAGAGCTGCTTCTGTTTACCGAGGTTTGTCTTGTGGCATTCTTACCTGCTTGGGACACCTATGCTAAGCACTGACTTACCTATCTCCAAGGGGTAGGTTTTGAGCATCCATAGTGCTCACCTGCAGGCAGTATTTTTAATCCAAAAACACAGTCATATGACTAAATAAGAGGAATCTATCTCCCATTTTAATTAATGACCAAAGGAATAACGACCATGTGTATTTTAATAAAATTCTTGAAAACATAAAAAATAAAGAAACGATCCTAAGAACAAGTATCCTTGGCTCCTTCTGGGAGGGTGCCAATTAGGACCAGGTCATTATATAAGGAACATTCACTACTATCTTCTTCTTTAAGGAAAGGAAGGCAGATAGAAGTGTATTTATGTAAGTGATACATGTGCACATATTTTCAGAATGGGGCTTAGGGCTGCTGAAACCCAAGTCACCAAGGACACCTGCAGTGACCTCAAAGATAGGAGCTAGGTGGTAACACCAAGACAGAAGTGTCTTCACAGCATTTTGCAGCATTGAGAATCGCCATTCCAGCTTTTGGAAAACCTGTTCTGAAATGTCCAACTCATAGTATATGGAGTTAAAAGCTCCTGTGCTAAGTTTCTAAACTCCCTACTAGGTGACAAGTGCCTTACAGCAAGATAGTCATGATTTTTCAGCATCAGTGCTTAAGGTTCTTTGAGGACATAGGACTAAGTAACCTGAGCACAAGGTTAAATAAACAACAACCACCCCAGCCATCTACTGTCCAAAGATTGTACTATTTTAGTGCCTAAAATCCATGTCCTTTAATAGCATCACTACAGGGACCAGGGTTTTCAAAATGGTTTTGGTTTTGCTGTTTTGCTATTATGAGGTGTAAACTTAAGTCTTTCACTATTACTGGAAGTTATTGCTTAAATCTTTTGAAGTATTTTCTGAAGTGTGCTTGCTACCACTAGGAACAAAAGTATAAGGACTTAAATCTTTGTTTGGGAGACATGTGGGGAATGAAAGTTTGTCGCACAGTTATTCCTTGGAATTTTATAGTATTCTCACACCTGAGATCTGACCCTCCTCCCACAAAGCTCCAATAACAGCATTGTAAAAAAAAAAAAAAAAGGCTTCAGCATTTGCTAATGTGAAGAAGAGCTTTGAAAGCAGTGTTTGGGAAAGAAATAGCAAGGACATATCCAGGGCCAGAAAAAATGCAACCATGCCAGGCTAAAAGCATTATTACTGACAGACACATGCAAGTTGTTCAATACCAATGTATACTATACATAGATTTATATAGTTGTGTGTGCACATTCAACTTAGCTAAAGAAGTAACGCTATTACTTAAATATGTGGGATTCACAGTAACATATATGCAGTCAGGAGAAAAAAAGAGAAGTGTGAGCAAGAGACTTCTGCTGAAATTTTATACAATTTTCAGAAATCTGTTTTGGTACACCAATAGGTATCTTGCTTCCAAGGCTGTAAGAAAAAAAAAATGCTTAAAGGCTGGTAATCCCATTAAGTGATCATGTAAACAGCAGGGCACTGAAAGGTACTCAACAGAAACATCTTACTAACACTTTATGTCACCATGCAGTTTGTGTTTTATTTGCTCCTTAGGAGACTCAGAAATTAATTCAGGTTTGCAGAACCAAAATACCATATATGAGAATATGTACCCGAATACTAACTGGAGTATATAGCAGCTACAAGTATGAAATTAAAAATACAAAATGACATGGACACAAGACACATTCTCATCACAAAGGATTATGAACATGTTTTTCATCTTTATTCAGTAGTGTTTTGTGACGGTGAATACATAGAAACGTACTTAGTCCATTTTTTAGACCACTGTGCATAAATAAGTTTCCAAGTTATGATTAGATAAAGAAAAATAAAAGACACATTAAAGTTTGGAAGACTGATCAAATTACAGCATCATGGTCATACTACAACTAGTACTGATTAAAATGGACTAATTTGAATTTTTCCTTATTCAGTACTCAAAGCCATCTTCCGTATTCATGCTTTAAGACTCTACACCCAAAGTCCAAGAGGCATATAAAAAAAATGAGCAATATTCATATCATTAAAACCTCAAATCAAAACATACATGTAAATCAGGAAAAAAGTACCTCAATGACTTCATTTCTCTATTCGTTTATATGTTCATTACGACTCTCCAGAAAGCCTTTTATCATGAAAATTACCTTCAGGTAATTTTTCTTGCTGAAGTAAGGTCGATAACATCTACTTGTTTTCACAGACAGAAGATAAGAAAAAAAAAATCTTGAAAAATGTTTACCTAAATGAACACTTTAAAAATTCCATTTAAGTTTCCCCCCTAAAATGGTGGGAACTAATGAATCTTTTTGATGCAGACACTGCATCCTCCTAGACCAACAGAAGCTACTTTGGCTCCCACTACAGGCAACAGTGAAAGAGCTCTAGCATTAAAGGATGACTCTTTATCCTAAAAAGGGTATTCAAAATGGGGACAATCCCTTCTTCTCTCTTTTAATGACAGCTTGGACTAGACAGCAGCCTTTAAGTTGGTTAAGTCAGGTGACACTGAGGACACACCAAACTTTAGTAATCCTTCCATATGCATCTACTCAGTTGGTACTGAGAAGACAAAGGGCTTGATGCCAACTTGAAAGAACTCCTAAAAGCCACTCTGTTGGTCTAGTAAAGTGTGTTTTACCTATTAAATCACATGTTAGACAGTACAGCTATGCTTATCTCAAAGACCTTACATGGGATTCATCTGACCAGCACGCAGGATATCCTGGATGAGGCAGACAGGCCTATAACACAGGATCAGGCTTTCCGTCAGGTAACTTTCTCTATACTCAGATAAGTCATGAGCTCAAAGTGCCTCTACTTCACAGTTTCTCTAACATAATAAAAAAACTTGCCTTTAGATCAAGTGTGAATAAAGCCTGATGTTAGTAGGATGCATGCCCAGCACATGCTGAAAACAAGGCACTTCCAAATGTGCTTCAAGCTGGGCACTGCTGATAGAACCGGTCATTTACGAATCCTGACCTGCATAAACAGTAAGAATAATTTAGCTATTCAGTTTTGCCATTCACCAGAAAAACCTGGGGAGATCTTCTGACAAGTATCAGCTCCCATATAAGCTTAAGATGGACAAGACCGTTAAGCATTTATGATCTTGACAGTGTTACATTCTCATCACATCAAACTTTTCAGCATCTAGCGTGGTAAGTATCAAGCTGTTTCTCAACAGTAGCATCTGTCTTAGAGAATTCTTTCTCTGGCAAAAAAAGCGCTCTTCAACAACAAAACAATTGCAGTAACACATTGACCACATCTTGAGTTTGGGCATATGTCCCAAGTAGATCTATTTCAAAAGCAATGAAGCACAGCCTAAAATAGAATAGAATAATATGTCACTATCTTCCACCACAGAAGGGAACTCTTGTGCAGTGTTTTCCTTCTATTCTTTGTGGGAAAGTAGCCTTTGAACTCTTTACATGTAAAGTGATTTGCTACTGTCAGTACAATTCATTTTTTCCTTCCAAAAATATTATCTACTGAAAACTGAAACAGTAGTGAAAAGTTTCCATGTAAAACCTGGAGATAATATTTTGTGTCTGGTTTCTATACTGCTCCAAGTTTCTCTTGCAGCTTGAACCTGCTCCCCACAAACCTACCAATTGCCTATTACTATGAATATTACAATGAAATCAGCTCAAGAAGTCAAAATATGAAAAAAGGCAGGAAAACAAAACCAAACCTATCCTGACATTCTAAAGTGCAAGCCACTTATACTTTTGGTACACCTAGTTTTCATTCAGTTGTCAACAGAAAGTATTAAGACATTCTGCTTCACAATAAGGACAGTAATCTTAGGGCCCAATTACTTACATCATTGGAATCTGGAAGTTTTAATGAACTCTAGTTTGTACAATGCTGTTCACTACAAGTATGGACATGAATAATTTAGAGGGTTTTACTCTATTTTGGAACATGCAAAATTAAAAACTACTTCTCGTTTTGACAAAGATTGGTATGTCTAAAGTGTTCAAGATCACCAAGTGATTTGGGTTAAGACTGGTTTTCTGCTGTTGAACAGAAACTAAGGTTACTTAAGCAATAGAAATTTATTCCCAAATGCTTTATTTTACTAGTATTCAGCATTAAGAGGGCCAAAAAAATTTGGCATTCTCTGAAGTGTTTAGATCATGTGACCAATGATAGTGTTTTCCATATGGGACTTCCACATCCTTTTGCAGCTCTTTGATGTGATAGCCAGCTGAACACACACACTCACAGTTCTTTTTAACCACTATAATACAGAAGATGTAAAAACAACTTTGATTTCCAAGTGAAACTTTCTTAACAGACTTCAGAGAGGTTAAGCCACACAAAAGTCTTGAGTCAGAATCATGCTGCAGTAATGATCAGGTGACTAAGGTTTCAGAAGACCATACATTTCCTAATAAACCACAGTGAAAAGTGCTAGGGTTCTATATCGTTGCTTAGACTAAAGCAGTGAGTGTGTCTGCAACTGTAAGAGGAGTTTAAGAGAGTTATTGTAAAAAAAGCAAAACAACAGAAAATTACACTCTTTTCATAAGTTATTTGAAATATTCCATAGAATTCTCTTATTATCTGTGGTGTACCTTCACAAGCAGACATACCAATAACGTGTTGTCTGAAGAGATTCTCAGCTCAGATATGCCATATTTCTTTTATGAAAATAATCTGGTATGGTGAAAGGTTTCCCCAAGATTTCCAACCAGCAAAAGTAAGTCTACATGCAGTAGCCACTTAATAGCAGTATCTCATGCTTTTATTTCAGAAGCTGTTGTTTGGAGTTTGTTTGTTTTGCTTTGGTTTTGTTTGAGGTTTTTTGGTTTTTTGTTTGGGTTTGGAGGTGTTCATTTTTGTTTGTTTATTTTAAGTAAGAGTACAATTTCATTTGTAAAGATTACTTTAACTTCAGAGGTATTTCCAGACACACACAGGCTCGTATGCACAGAGCACTGCATAAGATCAGTGCCTGATCATAGGGACTTGAGGGCTTACCCACCAAGTAGCACCACGCTTTCCAGGAGAACAGAACAGAAGCACTCCAAATTCCAGACTTAAATCACTGAAGAACAGTTGATTAACCCACTGAATCAGTGATAAACATAGGGTCAATAGGGTGATACCTAATCACCTTGTCTATTGCATTAATAAAGGCTATTTTTCTTATTACATACATGACACCTCTTTAGCATTTCTAGTATGTTAAGTGCCATTTGCCTTCTAACCAGAGTTTATTGTGGATACTTGTGTTTAATTTTATGTCCCATCCTTGTCCCCTCAGTTTTTAAGAAAGTATGGAAAAAGGAGAATGTGTAAGAGAAGAAAAGGGGGAGGAAATGTCTAGTCAATTCAAATCCTAACACAGTCACAAGTAAAATCAATCCAAGAATCATATTTGAGTGTTTCAAAAAAAAAAAAAAAAAGGCAAGTGTTGTTTAAGGTCTCTGCAAGAGTGGCATTGTACCCGTAAACACATGGTGCTGACTTTGTATTTTCACATACCATCTCTCTTCTCTGATGACGACTTTTGACAAAAGTGAAAAAAAATCTAATTATTTACATATTTCACCTGACATACCTGTTGTTACACTAAGAACTCTGCTATAGCAGAATAGGAAAAAGGAAATAGCTTGCCAAAACTAACACCTGGAACAAAGAAGTTGGGAATGTTTTGCAACTGCAAACACATTTAGAAACATTGATAAATTCAATTTCATTAGAAAAGTGATAGTTGGCTGCAGTTCTGCATTTCAGTTTCTGAACCTTGAAATCTCTTCCTCTCACAAAAGGATGCTGCTTCAAAGCCTTCGTATCTGGAAATGAGAGCACCAGAGTAATTGATACGGGATGGGCTGCAGAACTGCTCTGAACAGGCCGGCGTGCCCAGCACCTTGGGCTGTGTTTGATGAGAGGCCTGCAGCTGAACAGACTGGGCCGTGTGTGTCCCTGTCCATCTGGAAATAAACAGCTCAATCATGAAAGAGTAAAGATAACAAGGACAATTTCAGCTCCCTGATCAAAAACATAGGAGATACTCACTTATCTCCTTATTAGTCCTGTTTCAAGCCTCACCAAAGAGGTAGGCTTTTCTTTATCTCCTTCTGTAAGTATCCTTTTTAACAACTTCATTTAGAGCATCGCTGTTGGAAAACAGTCAGTTACGAGAGGCAAGGGCTAGTACATCGTTCATCTGGTGGTGATGCCCTGGTCGGAGGCACTGCAGACCCAGCAGACTTGCATCCTAGCAGTGAAGACTGCTCCCAGGTCAATGAAACCCTCCGAGCCGTTGCTTGGACACAACTAAATTTAAGGCCACAGCATACTCAAGAGAAACAGCAGCTGGATGACGGAGACAAGAAATTAAACACATTTTGTACATCACCTGGGATTGCATTTTGACCACCTCCCAGAAGATCTGGCCATCGATAAGCCGCACTAACAAGGTGCTATTTAGCTTGTCCAGCTTTACATCAACTCCAGGTCAGTTTGTGCCCCAGCAAGTGCTGGGCACTGGCCCTACCAAGAACAGCTACCAAGAGCCAACTCCAGCTGCTCTGAAGTTTGGGACTCCACCTTTTAATGAGCCTAATTAATTTACTTTCAAGGTAGCCTGACTCCAGATTGCACTGCATTTCCAACTGTTTTCCATAAAGCCAGGGGGAAGAGATGCATGCTCACTTCAAGCCTCACCATGATCCCAGGGCATCCCTCCAGCTCAGGCACTGCTCAGCACCTCTCCTAGCCAAAGGGAAAGACCCAAGGCTGGCTCCCAGGAGGGTCTGGGGG
>NW_010178330.1:33950-51609 GCF_000695765.1 Mesitornis unicolor | reverse complement strand
CCGAGCGCTGTCCGGCTCCGCGGTGCTGAACCCTGCGCGGCCCGGGGGCTCCCTCCAGCGGCCCCTCCGGGAGCCTGCCCGCCACCTCCCCCTGCGTCCTCCCCGCTCCTGCGCACGACGCTGCGCAAACCCCGCACTTCTCGGCGTCGGGCGCTGTGTCCTCACCTGGGGCGCAGCCCTCCTGAGGTACTTCGTGGTGTCCCATCATTTTTGTTTGTTTGTTTTTTGCAGAGAATTGCAGAGCGCTTTCAGGTGTTAGAGAATGAGGGCTTTTATGGCTGATGAAGTGTATGTAACTATTGCTTTAGAGGTGAACACAGAGATTTTAAATGACTATGTCATCAAGGTTATATAGGAAATCTTTGGGACAACACAGGTTTCTTGATCTTGCTTGCAAAGCACTCTCTTTCATCAGAAGGCTCATTTTCCCAGGAAAAATACAGCATGTTCCTTTCAGACAAGCCTTACAAGACTAAATGAACTATTTGATTATGTAGCAATAGCTCTGACCATCTTGCTGTGCCACAGGATGCAGAGAACTGCTAACACTGGACCAAAACCAGGAATTAAAGTATACAATGAAAGAAAACAAACAAACACACACACACACACACACACACACACACCCCACCACACACACACAAAAAAAAACCAAAACCAAACAAATAGAAAACAAAAAAATCCAGAGGGTATAACTCTGATTGTGGTACAGATACTGGGTTTTCCACTGATATCCATGAGACCAGGATTTCATGCAGAGAAAATGCTGAATTCAATTCTGAGCAGAAAGAATTGTCTACCCTGGAGTCAGTTTATTACTGTACTCAGTAGTATCCATGGGGACAATGGTTCTGATCCTCTTCTCAGTCACACGGGGATAAATCAGTTATAAGTCTATCTAAATTCATAAAGTTGCAAGAGTCTATAAAAGAAGAAAATCAAATGCTGTGATCTGTTTTCCCTTGGTCTCTTAATTAATTTTAGCCTTCGTTGATAAATATGTTCACAAGCAGTTTAAAACATTAGTAATGCTGAACACAAGCATGCGGTACTATGCTGCCTGATTCAGCTTTTGGTTGCAGTTAACAAAGTATGCATTACAGGAGTACAAGTATTGAACACCAATCACCATTTTTTCTTCCAGCAACACTCTGATATTTCTACCTTTGCATTGCCAAAATTCATTTGAACCAATGTCCTAGGTAAAGATGAAGGAGAAAGATTGCCTTGAAATCAGATTTAAAAAAATAAATAAACCCAAACCCACACAAACACAATAAAACAAATGTAGGCTCACCAATATAAATCCTGCAAAGTGCTCAGTGCTTCTGGGGAGATGTGACCACCCTTAAAACCAACTGACTCCAGACTGAAATGCTGAGCAATGTGCTGCTGATCAGCCATGGAAGAGACAGGAAAAAAGGGCCTGATATAATGATTTAGATAAAGGCAACACTGGTAGTGACTTGACTAAGGATTCTGTCAGGAAAGAAATGAGGAATGCAAGATCTTACTGGTAAACAAATAAAGCTCATTGATTTGTGTGCCAGGTCAGTACCACTGTGCTGGAGCTGATGTTTGCTTCTGACATTCCCTAGAATAAAACTTTAATTTGTATTGTATTCATTCTTACTTTTTTCTTGGTAACGAAGTATATAATCCAAAATTTTGAAGACCATATCTATATTTCAGGCATATGGGGAAGAACAAACAACTCAGAGCTCCTTACTCTTATGTAACATAGGCAGCTGATAATATAGATACGAATTTTGACAGGCTTGGAATTATGTAAGCCTCAAACATACTCTGTATTTTAATCCTCTGCCTATGCATTCTTCATTCACATAAGTAAATTCCACTGGAGACAGTAAGCCTACTCTTGTGAGTAAGTTGCCTGCATAATGGATGCTTTGAAGGATCAAGTCCTAAATTACACATATTAAATCAAACTTCAAAAAGACATTTAGGAATAACCTTGAAGTGGGTAACACAGAGACTGGGAAAACTCATTATTTTCCATCTGTTAGCATTTGTCTTTCCAAGTCTAGTCAGTCCTGTGAAGTAACACAGTGGTTTTTGCTAGTGTGGGGTTTATTGTAGTTGTTGTTTTGTGGGTTTTTTGTTTGTTTGTTTGTTGTTTTTTTTTTCCCCAAACCCTCTCCCATCATTGCTTATTGCTAAAAAAAGCAAAGGCAGGATTCATGAAGTCACAAGGAGTTCTACAGAGATAAACCTATACAATTGTACAATGGCAACTGACAGCTTTTATGTTCATATTTCAGCTAAAAGTTTTCAAAAATGTCATCGTAGATATCAATACATAAGTACAATATATGTACTCAATATATGTGTACATCAATATATGTACAAAACACACTCATTTCTTCAAAATTTCTGCCAAATACTTGTGGAGTGTCTTAAATCTGTAAGGTACAAGGATATTTCAAAGTCAGCAACCATTCAAGAAACAGAATCAAAACCCTCTACCTTTATCCATATGCTTGCTTTCATAGCATAATTTACTATTAGTTTTTCTGCCACAGACTGTTGTGGGTGACTTATAACCTGATTGTGTGTTTTTAGACTGGATTATGCTCTGGTTTCCTTTTATAACCTGTAATATCACCTGACCAGTATCAGTGGGTCACAGCATAATTAGATTAGAATTGGATACTCTTTTCTCTGAAGCAGCTGCATCATTGTTGTGCTAAGTAGGGCAAATGCATTAATTATATTTACAATTTGATGAATAATTACCTTCAGAGGGTTCCTCCAAAATGGAGGAACTCAGGCAGAAACATGAATGAAACCTATTTTCATCAGTGAGTTTCAGCCTACAACAGTTAGTGCACTTGTTCTCAACGAGAGTTACTTTGCTAGATTTGATGTGACACTTTTTCTGCATTTAGGACATTTCTGAGTTGTTTTTAAGGTTTTTTTCATTACTTGCTTGTTGTTTCTCATGGCCTAGAAAGAAGGATATGCTCTAAAATAGCAGCATCTAATGCAAAATAATCACACACCGGAGCAACGCACTTACAGCTGACAGATAACAACAGATCATGCTGGAATGATCCTTATTAGCTTGTACAGAAAACTGAGGGGGATAAACCTCTCTAGTCCATCCTCTTACTGCACTTATCAACCCTGTCAGTGATGTGATCTGAACAGGAAATAGAGGAGGGCAAAACTAGAGCTGTTTAATGGATTCTTCTCTTTCCAGAGGGCAGAGAAGGTGGGAAGCGGAAGGACTCCTTCCTCCATTTTCCTTATTTCCAGAAGATCTGGCTAAGCACAATAAAAACCACCATGTTCTATGTAGAAGATTAATTTTAGTAAACAGAAAGGAATTAAGCTTTTAAAGTGATGCTTAGGTTGATGGAAAATCCAAGCCCCTTACTCAGCTGCTGCTGAGCACCCCATCCCTGCAGGTCCCTTGTTAACATCACATTTTTGAAAGTGCAGTTTTCTTGCACTTGTCATGGTTTAACCCTAGCCAACAACTCAGCTCCACATAGCAGCTCAGTCACTCTCCATGGGATGGGGGTGAGAATTGGAAAAGTAAAAGAAAACTCATGGATTGAGATAAAGTCAGTTTAACAGGTAAAGCAAAGCAAAACAAGTAATTCATTCACTGCTTCCTATCATCAGGCAGGTGTTCAGCCATCTCCAGAAAAGCAGGGCTTCATCACGCCTAACAGTTACTTAAGAAGACAAAACACCGTAACTCTGAACATCTTCCTTTCTTTCTTCTTCCCCCAGCTTTATGTGCTCAGCATGACATCCTATGGTATGAAAGATCCCTTTGGTCAGTTGAGGTCAGCTGTCCCAGCTGTGACCCCTCCCATCTTCTGGTGCACCCCCAGCCTCCTTGCTGGTGGGGTGGTGTGAGAAGCAGAAAAGGCCTTGACTCTGTATAAACCCAGCCCAGCATTAACCAAAATATCCTTGTGTTGTCAACACTGTTTTCAGCACAAATCCAAAACATAGCCCCATACTAGCTACTATGAAGAAAATTAACTCTATCCCAGCCAAACCCAGAACATCTAACTGTGCTGTCATTTCTGAGCATCCCATGAAGTGCCTCGATGACTCAGTGTTAAAGCCCAGCCAGAATCGAAACACTGTCCTAGTGGAAACATATTCTGCAATTGTACTACCCACAAAGTGCCTGCCTGTTGTCAAAGCAAGATGAGAAGGGGATTGTGCTCTTCCTATGTAACAAACGTAGCAATGAAGATACCCCTGGGATGTGGCAGACCAAGGTTTATATCCCTTTTCCCCTAGAGGGGACTGAAATCTGCCTCTCTTACCTCACTAGAGAGTTTCCAAAGCAAACCTTCACTCATTCCTAGCACAGCTGTTCTTCTAAGAAGACAAAAGTTTAAGATCCTGCAGGCCAAAAAAAAGAACAAATGAACGATCTGACTCTGTAACCAACTGATTAAGGAATTCATCTCTGGTGGTGTCCTTGCTGAACATTTTACTGTTTTATGTAACTCTATTAAATCATTCCCTCAAGCACATTTCCCAACCAGCAGAATCTATGTTCTGGTTCCCTCTCTCTCTGACCCGATAAATCTTGAATTTCTGTTTCAGAGCGGTGCAGCTTCCCCAAAGACTATCTCTCCCTCCTTATCTGCTGCCCCACCAGCTCCTCGCAAGCATGTACAGCCTACGGAGCATTTCCTAGGGAGGCAGGAGATATTGAATGAGGGGTGAGCCTCCAGTCGTTGAGCTGCTATACAGAAGATATATAGCTATTTTAAAATACAATGGTAGTTCCTCTTCAATGTTTGAGCAAAGAGATATTGACAGTGCTCTTGGGGTTGAGCAGAAGGGGGCTTGAGGCTGAGAAGCCTAAATATAGGGGAAAAACTTCACAGTGAGTCTTTAAATCCTTGAGAAAAAATGAGGTTTAAGACATGCTACCTGTCTTTCATAGTTCCCTCTCTACCTAGCTTTCTTCCCATTCATCAGACTTGCTATTTTATATTCAATCTGAGGCATTAGATTCTTTCTGCATGTTGCATAAGGACCTGTAAAGGCATGGTGACATTTAACATAGGCATCTGGCTTAAATTCTAGTGATGATGTGCCTGCAAGTGAGGTGCACAAGGACCTTGCTTTGTAGCTTCTGAGCCTTTTTTTTTTCATCTAGCCCTTTCTTCAGAGAAAAACTCTGTTTCTCTTGCTCTGTTCTTGGTGCAGTGCAGTTTGTACTCATGCCCAGCGCAGACGGTCAAGTTGCAATCTGTCCCAAGGAAGGAGATGAATGCAAATTGCTCAGTTAGTAGTGCAGCAAATCTTGAGCATTTTGGAACCAGCCTCACATATTCAAACCAGGGATAAAAGAGATCTGGCTGGTCAAAAGGATCGAGCACTGTCATGGTTTAGGGCTGGGCTGGCCACTAAATCCTGGACAGATGTTCTCTATTAACCCCTCTCCCTTCGCCAGAAGGGAAGAGAAAGGAGAACAAGGAAGAGAGACTTTACAAGTTGGAAAATAAAGTAACAGGTTTAATAAAACAATAATACTAATACTACAGGATAATAATGTAAATAGGAAAATAATGAAATATATACAGATATGTACAAATGTATACAAAACCAATATCAAATCCTTTCCCCACCCTCCTCCAATGATGTATACATCACCAGAGGCTCTGCGGAGCCAGGCACTGGAAAAGTCCCAGACCAAACTCAGCAGCAGTGGGAGCAGGATGCAGGAACTGGAATCTGGATCAGAGGCAGATGAACCAGCAGGGTTCTGCTCAGTCCTAGGCCACTGCAGGATCGAGATGGACGGAAGGGTCTGGGCTGGAAGGGCTCCAAGATGGAAGAAGCGTCGAGACCCTCGTGATCCCTCGGCTTTATACCGAGTATGACGTATGTGGGATGGAATACCTAGTTGGTCACTTTTGGGTCTGCTACTCCACCCTGCAGGCGCAGACACGGCACCCATGGTGAGACAACTGACCTTGAGCATATCTTCTAGAAGCACTGTCTGGGAAAACAATGCCTTTAGTTTTAGCAAGTTCAGCCACTTAAAAGAGTCTGAGCTGAAAAGTAAAATCACTACATAGAAATTTAGTTCTATTTAGCTCAAACCAGGTCAAGCACAAAAAGTAAGGAGTACTTGGCATTTCTTGAAACTAAAGAGCTTGCTAAGGGGTCTTACTAAGGTCTGTCTGACTCTGAGACTCACAACAGCTTGAGCTAGGGACCTGATCTGAAGCCCACAGAGTGTAATATAAAGAATCCCATGGACATAGGGATCTTTAGGTGAACCAAGATCACTTCTCAGAACGCTCCTTAAGAAAAACATTGCTCTGAGTCCACCTTTCCTATGAAAGAGAACATAAAAGTGGACATTCAGCTTCTCCAGGAATCTCTTGAAGTGAGCCTTGTCACTCTTACTTCTCCTAACACCCAGGTCTGCAGACAGAGATATCACTGTGGTTCTGCCTAATCTAGAACAAAAAACATCAGGTAACGTACACGGGGTGAGCTGCGAAGCCAGGCAGCCATTGGCTGACAGAGTAATATTTCATCATGTGAGTCTGTTTATTAGCAACTATTTTAAGAAGTGCTGCTGTTTCATTTGCCAGCTTCTGCTGCTGCAAGGTTTCACGCAGTTAGCCTTAGAGGAGAGAGGAAGGCTGCTGAGTTCATTAATTAACCATTGCTGCAGTCTGAGAAACAACTGAAGCATAGCAGCGTGAAAAAAAAAAGGCAAAACTAACTCAAGCCATTTTTTTTTCACCACCCCAACAAATAATTGTACTTCTCCCAAACAATCTGATGTTGATGTTTCAATTTTATATGACACTCTTAGTATTAATCTGGAGAACAGTTGCCCCTAATGAAAGACTATTTGAATTAGTTTAATGATTTAATTCTTTTATCTACTCAATTTTCTTTTTCAATTTTGATTTGATCATTACTTTACAGGTTTGTTTTTCTATATCTTTCCGTTGTTTTAACAGCGCAGCCCCTTAAAAATGAAATACAAAAATCCCTCTTTTCTGAAATCAATGGAAACATTGAATGGTGACAGAATTTTAGTTAGGAAAAACAGTTTTTTTCTTTGGAGGAATCTGCTCTCCAGGCACTTTATTGTTTCTCCTTTGTTCAAACTCTGCTGCTTTGTTTACCTGGAAGCTACTCAGGGATGGAGGTACAATTGCTGTGCTGCTTACTTTAGGTCTGCCACAGTAGGATTGGAACCATCAATCCAGAGGTATCATCACAATGCAAATAAGAAATAATAATAACCATGAAAATCAACCAGCACAGAAGAATGACATTATACTATGCTGTGTACCAGATATTTTAAAACTCAGGAGTAGGGATCTTAGGTAAAGAAATTACTTGGATCTTATGACAGTTACTCAATTAACTGTACAGGATCTAGATATACACATTCTTTTATCCTGTGATACTCTGTCATGTACAAAAGTATCTCTCATGCTTATTAGTATTAATAATCTTCATAAGCATATAGATAGGGTTATAATTGACATAGTAATCACCCCACATGTGCTCCGTGTGGGTCTAATTTAATGTACCAGGCATGTATATTCTTTTAAAGGAAGGAGTGCTATTCACCACAGATTTCAGCTAAGGACAGGGAATGAGGATCATTCCCAATTCATCACTAAATTTATCATTAGCCTGTGCTGCCCCCCACTTATCACTTTATATTTCTGTGCTTCATTTGATTTGAAATTTTTCTTTCTCAGTTGCTGTTATATGTGACTAATACATTCAATCGCTTTGAGATTTTTGTGCAAAACACGTCCATCACCTTCCAAGATGCATCAAAAGAGGAATACTGGATTGACTTCTGTCAGCCTCACACTTTTTATTTTTTAAATAGTGAATACATTGAATGTAGTGGGAATGTTTGCGTATAACTACCCTTTTTTTAAAGGACCATGTTCCACATAATTCTTAAGGACTGGAAGGAATGTCTTATGAGGAGTGTCTAAGGTCCCTGGGTTTGTCCAGCTTGGAGAAAAGGCGGCTGAGGGTGACCTCATTGCTCTCTACAGCTTCCTGAGGAGGGAAAGGGGAGAAGAAGGTGCTGAACTCTTTTGGTATTCAGTGACAGAAGGCATGGGAATGGTCCAAAGCTGTTTCAGAGGAGATGTAGACTTGACATTTGGAAGCATTTCTTTACCAAGAGGGTGGTCAGACACTGGAACAGGCTTCCTAGACTGGTGGTCGATGGCCCAAGCCTATCAGTTTTTAAAAGGCTTTTGGACAGTGCCCTAAAGGATAGTGTCCTTCAGCTTTTGGACAGCCCTGAAGTGATCAGGCAGTTGGAACTTCCAATTGAAATATTCTCTTCTCTTCTCTTCTCTTCTCTTCTCTTCTCTTCTCTTCTCTTCTCTTCTCTTCTCTTCCACTCCACTCCACTCCACTCCACTCCACTCCAGCCCAATCACCAGTGACTCCAAGATCCTTTTACATTAGTCCATCTGTGATGAGGAGACTTTAAAGTAGATGCCATGTAGTTTATACAAGGCTGTGCTTGCAGCACCGGGCTACAGAATCAGCCACCTCCACAGCTGGCCTCCTTGTGACCCCATTCCTCTTGCTTTCACATCCATGAAGTGGACCAGTTTCAATGAGAGGAATGGAGAAGAGTCCCACCTTAATTAGTTTGCTGCCTTAATAGGTCTCTTTCCTTGGAATCCATAGATTCAAACTGCCTCATCTAGAACTGAGGGAAAGCCAGAAGTAAGTCCTGATCTGCATGCAAATGCTGTAAGCTCTTGAGCAAGAAGAAATTCTTTCCTTCCTGAGCAATGAGTGAAATTGAAGATTGTAAGTCTAAGGTTCAGCTTTGTGTAGCCCAAAGAGTTAAGCAAAGTTAGGACACATTTCAGGATTCAGTCCATGTCTCTCCCCAAAGGCTGCAGCTATATTAACTCTTGTAAAAAGAGGTGCCTGCATCCGACCTGTGAGGTGGGAAAAGCAGGTGTATGATGGCTGCTGAACTAGACGTGAGAATTGTGGAGGAAGAGTGGGTTGACCAGGGCCAGAATTGTGTCTGAGACCGCTCTAGCTGTTTAGCATCATAGATGATTGCATTCCAAAGACGTTCCTCAGTGCATAGGGTTGTGGTCTCCCTGCCCTTCTCTGAATTGCAATGAAGCTGAGTGGGAGATGTATACTTGGTTTGCCTGATCAAGGTGCTACGCACATGTAGTAGCCTATACTTGAAGCATTAAGGGAGCAGTATATCCCAAAATGGATGGAGAGATTTATGGCAGATTCCTGCAAGATCTGAAGGTCCTTGAAAACAGACAGTGAAAACTGTTCTTTGGGATTTAGGCAGAACTTAAGTCAAATGAATCTTGCTCAAGGACGTTATTGTAAAAATGCCACTCTGACTGATGCTATGATAGTTTCCAAGTTCTCCCCAGTCTCTAGAGTAATAGGTTGTTGCAAATAGTGGGAAAAAAGCAGAATTTATTATATGTATTTCATCTGCGCTAATGTAATTGCCTTTGTCTTTTATGTTTCATTAGCCACCTGAGAGGCTGCAAGAAATGGTAGAACAACACATAAAGTGTTCCCATTTTCTATGTGTTGGTACAGGATGATAAGGCCTCCAATAATCTTCTTTTAATCTTAATAGGTTTTCATGCTTAGAAATTGTTTTCCCAATGACTTGTCACTTTCTTTCCTTTAAAAATGGACTTGTGTTTACTTATTCTTAAGGGATAGTTGTGTACATTACCTGATGACAGCCACTCTTTGCTATTCTTGCGTAGTAGAATATCTACTATAAGCATTTGGTTACTCCAAATCACATCAACAATCAACACAATAACATTTAAAATCTTTAAAGAGAGGACTCTCAGATGTAATGTGACTTTGGAGAAGGAGTGCAAAAGAATGCATCCTAACACTATGCCAATTTTTTTTTATTGTCAAGAAAAGAACTGCTCTTTCCTCT
This sequence comes from Mesitornis unicolor, assembly GCF_000695765.1. Lineage (NCBI taxonomy): Eukaryota > Metazoa > Chordata > Aves > Mesitornithiformes > Mesitornithidae > Mesitornis > Mesitornis unicolor. The sequence goes on along the minus strand of NW_010178330.1, from coordinate 41,636 downwards.
TCAAGCCAGCTTTTGTTGGCCAGATTGCTTTCCATGGCACCAGAATATGTTAACTTCATTACTGAATTTACAAATTTTCTGTCCAAGTGTCATTTATTAAATAATTATTTTGATGATGTATAAGAGGGAATAGTATTTGAGATCAATTCTGGTTTTCTTCTGCAGCACCAGACTTCTGTGATTAAACTTGAAATAGGTGTTTTTTTAAAATCCATAAGCAATAAATATATTTAATAACATTGAATAACAACCCATATTAAACTTTCTAAAGGTTCAAATCACTTGTTAGATTTACATACGTTTGTATTAGATAGATAAAAAATACTCAGCAAAGGCAATGCTGTGGAATTTTATGCTTTATTCTTTTTTTGTAACTTGCTTTCAAGTTCAGTAATTACATTTGCAAGTCAAAATAATATTTACTATGTTCCTAAAGTTTGTGTATATCTAAAGAGATTTCATAGGTGCAATTTAAAAGTGGAAAATACACACACCATTAATTAGGAGACATTTTTTCTAATTACTATCAATGAAAGCTCAAACTGTAATTGAGAAATCAAACTGCCATCTTCTGGCTAACAGCAATATGGATTCAGCAGTTGCAGATTTGCAGAGAACTTGCAAGGTACTTAGTCAGAACATAGTGGCCTTCACCATATAAAGACAACTCAAGGAATCTCAGGCAAAAAAAAAAATAAAAAAAATGAGAAAATACCAGAACATTCTGCAAATAAGGAAAGATTAAAAATCCAAATAACAAACACGCATATCAAAAAATTCTCACAGACTTTATATGAATCCTGTGGTCAACAAAACATGAAAAGATAGGTGGTCATAGAACTATTCCCAGAATAGTCATCTGGCCTAGAGTGCATTTTTCAAAGTGATCTAGGGACTTAAACATACAGGGAGATACAAGTGAGATTTTTAACGCTCCTCAAACTTCTTAAATCACTTAAGTGATTAGATCGTTTTCCATTTTATTTGAAAAGTCATAGTAATCTCCACTGACTGGAAAAGGGGAAACATAGCCCCCATTTTCCAAAAGGCAAAAAAGGAAGTCCTAGGGAACTACTGTCCAGTTAGTCTCACCTCTGTGCCTGGCAAGATCATGGAGCAGATTCTCCTGAAGGCTCTGCTTGGGTACATGAAAAATGAGGAGGTGATTGGTGACAGTCAACATGGCTTCACAAAGGGCAAATCATGCCTGACAAATTTGGTGGCCTTCTACTACAGGATTATAGTGTCAGTGAACAAAGGAAAAGTAACTGGCATCATCTACCTGGACACGAGCAAAGTGTTTGACACTTTCCCGCATGACATCCTGGTCTCTAAATTGGTTAGACATGGATTCAATGGATAGGCCATTCAGTGGGTAAGGAATTGGCTGGATGGTCACACTTAAAGACTGGCTCAATGTCCAAATGGAGACCAGTGACAAGTGGCATTCCTCAGGGATCAGTACTGGGACAAGTGCTGCTTAACATCTTTGTCAGCGACATGGACAGTGGGATTGAGTGCACTCTCAGCAAGTTTGCAGATTACACCAAGCTGTGTGGGACAGTTGACATGCTGGAAGGAAGGGATGCCATCCAGAGGGACCTGGACAGGTTGGAGAGGTGGGCGCATGCCAACCTCATGAAGTTCAACAAGGCCAAGTGCAAGGTCCTGCACCTGGGTAGGGGCAATCCCAAGCACAAATACAGGCTAGGTGAAGAATGGCTTGAGAGAAGTCCTGAGGAGAAGGACTTTGGGGTATTCGTGGATGAAAAACTCAACAATGTGCACTTGCAACCCAGAAGGCCAACTGCATCCTCGGCTGCATCAAAAGAAGTGTGGCCAGCAGGTCAAGGGAGGTGATTCTGTCCCTCTACTCTGCTCTGGTGACACCCCACGTGGAGTACTGCATCCAGTTCTGGGGCCCTCAACACAAGAAGGACACGGATGTGTCAGAACAGGTCCAGATGAGGGCCACGAAGATGATCAGAGGGCTGGAGCACCTCCCCTATGGGGATAGGCTGAGAAAGTTGAGGTTGTTCGACCTGGACAAGAGAAGACTCCAGGGGGACCTTATTTCAGCCCTCCAGTACCTGAAGAGGACCTACAGGAAAGCTGGAGAGGAACTTTTTACAAGGGCAGGTATTGATAGGATGAGAGGGAATGGCTTCTAATTAGAAGAGGATAGATTTAGATGGGACATCAGAAATTCTTTACTGTGAGGGTGGTGAGACACTGGCACAGATTGCCCAGGGAAGTTGTGGATGCCTCCTCCCTGGAAGTGTTCAAGGCCAGATTGGACGAGTCTTTGAGCAATGTTTTTTTTAAAAAAAACCACTAAACTTTTTTAAAAAGCAAGAAAGTAATCTTCTCGCAACAAATCACTGATGATATCTAAACATACTGTTTTCACATGCAATTGATACTGGTCATTTTCACTACTTATGTAGGAAGAGGATTGCTCTAGAGAAAAGGAAGCTGAAGGAAGACTGTGACAGACTTCTAATATAGAAGAGTTTGCTACAGAGAGGAAGAAATTCGTTGTTCTTTGTTTCATCTGTAACTATCAACAGAGAGGCTTAAGTTACTATAAGGAATATTTACATTAGGCAGTAGAAAAAAACCTTGTAATAATATCCTAATAATAACTTAAATAACCTTATTTGGCTTGGAAGGCTTTACTCTGAGACATAATTAAACAGTTTAGAGAGGCACTTTTTTAGGAGTAGTTTAGGTAATATCCGGAACCTGAAGCATGCCTTAAATAACCTGTCAAGGCCCTCTCATGTCCCACTTTCTGTAATTAAAGGATACTGTCTTCTAATTTCAGTTATGATGCAAAGTGTTCTTAACCCCCAGTTTCCAAAGAAGCAAACCATTTAATATTTCACGTGACTGCTACACTGAGGCTGATGGATTAGTCTGAACCAACTTCATTTATGTAGCCTGAAATGCAACAACTTCAAAACTTTGTGTCTGTGATTTGCTAAGGATGTGTTTGATCAACCATTAGACAATAATGTTGCAGATGGTGCAAGAAAATGACAGAATCTAATCATCTCTCTCAAGAGGCTAACAAATGGTGAAAGGGCTGTATTGACAATAAAGTCTTGTTGAAGGTAAAGATGCAACAAAGAGTGAATATGCTGAATAAGGAGGGGCAATTTTACACAGTGAAAAATATTTTTCAGGTCATCATCATCTCAATTTAATTGACCTTCAGTCTCCTCTTCCCCTGGCCTGATTTGTTTTATTTACTTTATATATATATATATAAAGTAAATAAAATATATAAAGTATCATCGTTACTGTACATTCTGTTCATTATATACATTTGTGGTGAATATGCCAAGTAATTACAAAGAATAAGAAATTTCCTGATTTTTCCTGCTCTAAGAAAATTACTTAAGCGCTTGCGTGCGTTAAAAGATATGGGTATTGTTTCTGAAATCTTTGAGACTACAGTTGACTAGAACTATTCTAAGATATATGTAACACATGAAAATAATTGAAACAACACAGGCATCAGGTGTCACAGGTAAACATAGAGATTACTTCATGCTGGCTGAGTAGCCGGAGTATTCTTAAAGGTGGAAGAGACCTGGCTCTTCCTTTGCACCTATATCCACCCTACACACTGGTAAGCTTCATGGGATGGTTTGTCTCTTGCAAAGTTTCTCCATGTGTAACACTCACAATGAGTCCATTAGACCTGAGGCTGGTTTCTGTTACTGGAGTAGCATAGCACTTTTCCTAGGGCAGAGCATCCCACCCTGCCAGAAAGCAGGGAATTGGGCTTTTACTTTTGAACAGACACAAAATGTTCCCTTCCTTCTCCAATAAAGAAAAAGGCAGCACACAATTGTAATTCAGGGAACATGGTGGCTAATGTTCTTTTCAAGGGCAATAAACTCCGACCTTGCCAGGATATTTTAATCATGTTTTTCATGTCATGAAGGGCAATTCAGTCTTTTAGCAAAATGCCATTATTTCCAGACTATAAAATCAGCAACAGCAGTTCAGAGAAACAATAGAGAAGCCTTTAATGAAAGATTTTTAGACGGCCATTTCTACTGCTGCACACAGGAATCTCTTTGTAATGATGAATACTTTTCAAATTCATGCTAGGTTTTCTGTTCAGAGTAGAAGATAGCATAAAACACGTGTAATACAGGTGTTCTTGTTCTTCTCAGTGAAATTAGGGTGGTAGGTAGAGATAGGGCATCCTGGGTTTTTCTGTGGTTAGTATTATTTTGAAGATAGTCACATCAAGAGTTTATGGATTAGGGCACATTTTTCCAGAACGTCTGGATGATACCATCCAAAGTCAGTATTATCGAATACTGAGGTCAGCAGAAGCCTCCATCTCCCAGAGTGATTTTCTGAATGGTAATGACTCTTCCATTTCAGCTTCCAGTTGAACTCAGTGGAAACTGGTAGTTGAGAGTTACTGTGTGCTGTTCACATGCTATAGGTGTCTTCTGAATCTTAAACATCTCAAGGTAACCGCATTTTCCCTTCTTGGTGCCATCAGAGTTGTATCAGCCTTAAAAAGGCATTTGCACACCTACAAGGCTGAGCTGCTCAGAAATGTCATAGTTGCACTTCTTTGTTACCTGCTAGAGAAAGAGATAAAAATGTGAGTGTTTTAGGCTCTTTTTAGAATTTTACAAGAACTGAAAATTTTAAAACACACACAGAGGCATATACTTTTTGGCTTTCATTAAAGAATTTTTGAAAAATAGTAAGTAAGTATTACCATATCAGAAGGTAAAAAGGAAGGTTAAAATACACAACAGAAATTATTTATGATAGAACTACACTCTGTGTTTCTTGCAAGGATATATTAACTTTATGCTCACATAATGATTAATTGAGGTGACTTTAACAAATGGATATGAATGATCATGAAGAGGACAACATGAAGATGTCGCAGAATCATTATGGTTCAAAAAGACCTTTAAGATCATCAAGTCCAATCATTAACTCTACCATGCCCACTTCTAAACCATGTCACTGAGCGCCATATCTAGACAGCTTTTAAATACATCCAAGGATGATGATTCAACTACCTCCCTGGGGAGCCTGTTCCAGTCTTTGATAACCCCTGAGAGAGTGTAGAAGTTTTTCCTAATGCCTAACCTAAACATCTCCTGGCATAACTTGATGCCATTTCCTCTTGTCCTGTTGATTCTAACATATGAGAAGAGACCAACACTCACCTCTCTATAACCTCGTTTCAGGTAGTTGTAGAGAGCGGTAAGGTCTTCCCTCAGCGTCCTTTTCTTTGTACTGTGCAATCCCAAGTCACTCAGCTGCTCCTCATAAGATATTCTCCAGACCCTCATCTGGCCATGTTCTTGTTTTTACCCAGAATTTAATATAGGTTACACATGTGGTTACTGTACAGTTTTGGCCATCAGATGTCAACTTAATATCAACAACTTCCATGTCTGTATTGCTGTCTATAGACATTCTTTTAATTGCTTTAAACACTGCACTAGCTAAACAAAATGAAAAGTCTTTAACAATGGGGTCTGGTGGGGCCTTATTTTCCTTTAAGAATAGAAATTCTATTTTTTTTCAGCTTCAAACATTTGTACATACCTTTGAAAGGGTGTATCTAGCCAATGCTGGCTGCATGAGTAGCAGAACTTATACTCTAAGAACTGATTTCATACTTCTAGGGAAAAAAATTGTTATCAAGAAGGAGACATAAGCGATTCCCTAGGATATCAGAAATGCTTCATTTCACTTTTGTTCTGATAACTAACAACAGGACTGTTGGAGAAAATTGCTTAAAAACCCATCAGAGCCAGCAAGTATAACTCCATCAAACTGAGCAGGCTTTGGATCAAGCATTAAACAGTATAAAATGTCTCACCCTGTCACTAACTGTGTCCTTTCTCCTTGGTCCTTTTCATAGCTCTAACTATCAATCAGCACTGTCTGGCCTCCAAAAAACATCAACCAATCGGGTAGGTCAGTTTCTAAAATTGATTGTGTGTAATGTTCTCTCCACTGCCTGAAATTCCAGTAAGAAATCCACTTTGTCAGCTAATTCTTGACTTAAAACCTGGGATGGTTTTTGTGCCATGAAACACGACATTGTCAGCCTTGGTATTCATACCCCAGCATGTCCAACGCCACACACAATTTCTTCTCAAGCACTCATCTGCTGAGTGCTTCTAAGAGAGCAATGTTTACGTAACATGACTGCTTCTACATTGATCTAAATAGCAGATACATGAACTAAATACTTGCTAAGACAAAACACTGCTTTGCTCAAGAAAATTGCCCTTTGAAACCAATAAGCCTCTGTGTGAGGAGGTTAAGACTGACCTTGCTCCTGAGTGGGTGCCTGAAGCGCAAAAACATGGACAGTATCCATGGCTGTCTATTGGATCAAACCCTGTATTAACTTGTCCTGTAAAACATCTAGGGTGCTTCTCTTGTTAGTTTATGTCCATCAAGATTTAATACTCCCCAGCAGCTCTTGCTGGTATCAGCAGGATTCATTGTTCAAGATCAAAGACAGTGGTTGTTTTGTCTTCTATCATTTATTTAATATTCCACCAGTTTCTATTTCTCATGCTTACACAAGCAGTAGAAACAAAGACATGACTTGTATTGTCAGGCAAGGAGAAATTGGCCCACAGTAAATATCAGGGTTTGATGTTAATCCCATCCTTGTTTTATACCAGAATAAGCCACTGTCTTCAAAGGAATTAGTCCTAGGTCACACTAGTGTCAATGCAGAAGGAACCCTGTGCTATACATCTCCTCTGCAAGCAAAGTGGCAGAAGAAAGCTAATCCTTCATTATTTGTCTGTGGAGTATTCTGCCAGCCAAATGACTGAGTCAACTTTTTCCCACAGCACTGTCTGTACTTTTGGTGTCAGTCTGACTTCTTCTAGCTCACCACACTGAGGTATTCACCGTGACTAATAGCAAAACAACACCCACAGGTTTCACAAAGGAAAATGTTTGTCCTCGCCTAACTCTCTGAGATAAAGTTTTAATCCAGCTGGTCTGGAACGCTGCAGACTCTCATGGCTTCTGTCTGGTACATTTCCATTTGCTCCCATATCCCTTCCCTATTTTCTTTCCTGATTAGGTAGTTCCTAATTGAGAGTTAAAAATTTTGAGATAAAGCAGACTTTAAGAGAATATTGAGTAATGTCAGATAATTATCAATAAAATCCCAGTTTAACCTTGGAAAAGAGTGATTCATGTCTCCCGCTGTGCCTAAGCTGCATTCAGCTTAGCTCGGGAGGATGAAGACTCCTGGCCCCTATTACCATGTCCTCAACCATCCTAAAGTTTCCCTTGCAGGTTCATCCATGTCTTCATGGGCTCTCTATTTCCTACAGTCTCCCAAGGTCATATCAGCACTGGCTCTTAGTGCAGTTAAAGATACCTGAATTCTGTGTACACTGAATTCAGACTCCCATCCACCACCTTTATGCTACCCAAGATTTCTCCAGAGCAAAGGCAGGCCTCAGGTGCTCTTAACTGACAGGTTTACAGCCCAACATTAGCATGAGCAATAGCTGAGAAAGTAGGTGTTTGGGTTTTTTGTTGAAATTTTAAAAAAGTGTTTTGCTGGGAAAGGACTCTAAAAATGTCATTGCTGAGTTCTGTCTTGTCTTGAATTTCTGGGGATCATCATAGTCAACAACAAAAAGA
>NW_010178330.1:29134-33919 GCF_000695765.1 Mesitornis unicolor | reverse complement strand
GGAAAGAGTAAACACAGGGAATATTAAATTGCATTCATGGGTGTTTTCAGGTCACTTTTACTACAACAATTTAAAATGGAAGCAGAGCAACCATAACAGGAAATTTGGAGAGAGGAGATATTTTCCTTATTATTTCTGGACTAGCAAATCCACAGCCTAATCTGGGAACTGTAGCTGTGCTCCTGTGGTCTCACAAATCAAGCAGCTGTAGATTCAGTGGGCAACCTCTGTACCTAATGTTGCCTATACAAAATCACAGGCACTTACAGGTGCAGCTGAGGGAAAAAATAAGCCTTGCCACTGGCCTTTAGTTAAAAATGCTGACAATAAAGTGTGAAGAACCTTTGTTTGGCTTTTTTTTGGGTGAATAGTTTGAAAAAATAACACTTGCGGGGAGTGGTTTGCTTTGCAGCAGGTATAACCAATGAACAAAAAGACCTGATCAGGAGAGGTTCCCATGTGAGAAGAAGCAGGCTTTGAAGGACAAGGGTTATTTGGAAAAGGACACTCAACACCATGATGTCCCTCATCTATTTTTCTTTACCAGTATTTTCAGTACTATTTCAGTTAAACCAATTTACTTTTTAATAGGTATTAGTCTCACACTCACCTGGACTGGAGTGGCTTTCATAAAGCTGTCTTTATTTCTTGATATAGAGTCCAACAGTAATTAAAATCTTTATGTTTTGCTATTATTTTGTTTTTCCATTGCAATACCAAAGGGGACACGGCCACAGTTTGATAATTCAGAGGGAAACACACATGACCTGGCCTAGGTGTAGCTAGGAAAAAACTGAAAAGCTTTTCTTGTGCAGGCTGTAGTAGCTCTGCAGAGTGTACTCAAGCAGGGTCACTTCTACACAAATCATGGCAACTGCCAGTTCCATTGGGAAGAGACATTGAGCATGTACTGCAGGTAATTGCTGGGATCCACATGCATTTGATCAGATGAAAACAGCCATAAATTGTGTCAGAAAAGATGAACTGCTGTCAGCCCTGCAAACATAATCATGGCTCACTCAGTTTTGACATCCTACTTCGCATAAGAGCCATTATCTAAAGCAATAAAAACAGCTGTGCAGAACACCACCCCGAACGCACTTAGCAGAAATGCAGACTACCTAATTCTGTGTTCTTTAAAATGTAGTTAAACTCTTTCCAATGCTGCAAAGCAGCTCTGATGATCTTTTTTTCCCTGCCATTACTCCCAATCAGTTGCATAATCTATTAAGGGAAGCACTAGGAGTTCTTCTGCCCTGGCTTTCTTGCATTAACTAGGGCAGAACTACTGAGATAATTTGAGGAAAATTCCTAAAATGTACTTTCATTTTAAAGGTCCTAGTTATACAGTGTCCAAGTTCAACCTAAAACTCAGTGATGCTCTCAGACATTTCCAGACTGGGTGTCAGTTGGAAATTTTTGTCACTGGAAAGTTATCTATGATGTCTGATGACCGGACCTCAGATACTGGTACATCTGAACCGGGAGACAGTTATTTACAGTTCAGATATCCATGTGTGTAATGCAACATTAGCATTTGGTAAGGGCTTTTGCAAAAAAATCCAGGAATTACTTTTTGTTCTTAGTATCTAGGATGCTATGAGTGTGCTTCCCTATTTCAGAATAATTTATTATAAATCTTTGTTTAGATGTCGTAGCTTTTATTTGGAGTAATTTAATTCTCTAGTGTCTTTAAATGGAATATGGCTTCTATTGGACATAGTTACTTTAGTACTTATTTGGAACAATAAACGTGCAGCTTGTAAGGGAGATCAACTTCTGCATAAAGAAAGTGTAAGGAAAATTTTAGTGTCAGATTGAGTTTCATGAGTCTGAAATATGGAAATGCAGAAAGAGAAACTCCACAGCTGCTTCACACTCCCTTTGAGCAGGGAGCAGGGTGATTCTATCACTTTAGCAGTTTCCTAACTTACCCTGATTGCCATGGGCTGCTTCCAGTGTGTTTCTGTTCTGCAGGCATTTGTGCTGTGCCTTGTCTTTTGCTAGTTCTCGTGTGTTGTTATGGGATCTACTCCTGGTTAGACAGCACATGGAATTTAAAGTAATTCTGTAGTACATGTACTATGGTTTCAAGGTTACATAGATTTGGAGAAGAAAACAGAGATTCCTGTCTGAGCCTTTTACACTTAGGTAAACACACCAAATGAGGTGAAGTTTTTGGACAATAAAATGACGGCATCTGGAAGGTTTGGTTTTAGATTTCTCCTTGTAATTATCCTGCAGTGCAGCTGTCTCAGAGTAGAGGCAGCAGTTACCCAACCAGCATACAACAAACACTGAATAAGAAAGGTTATTTGCCTCAAAGGATAAGATGGTTCATTCTAAATAAGAACATTTCAGGTATCCATAATAGCATCCTGTGTGCAAAATGATGACAAAAGAGCACTTTGCTACCCAGTGAGCAGGAGATGTGATCACCAGGATTCATTGTGTAGTGCAGGATCAGTTCCTACATGAGAGTCAGAGAGAGAATTCAGCAGAGTACCCGGTAGTCGTGGAAAAGAGTTATTAAAATTTGAAGATCGTTTACCAATCTCCTGTATGCATGGGCTATGATCCTACAACTGACATTGTCCCAGACATGTCTAGTCTATAAATGTCCTGACATCTATAAAAAGAAATGCACCACAAAAGGCTATCCAAGGCCCAGGAATAGATTTTTTTTTTAAATGCGATTATACCTGAATCCTAAATTCTAAACAAACTCAAGGGGAGTTAGAGAAGATGTGCTGAAAATTATTTGTCATTGGGGTTGCTTGATGGCCCTAGCAGGGTTATATATTTGCTTGTTTGCCTCTGTGCATCACTCAAGTTATGCTCTTATGTGTATGATATGATATGATATGATATGATATGATATGATATGATATGATATGTTATATGATACATGATACATGATACATGATACATGATACATGATATATGATATGATATTATATTCCTGAAATATCTCTTGTATCACACCATGCTTCAAAAGTCTTGCCATAATTGATAACTGACTTACCAAATTGCATGGTTTGAGCTACCTATGAACAACTTCATGAGACATTCAATTTTCTACATCTCTAATGGATTCAATGAGAGGAAGAACAAAAAGGAAATAGATAATTTTCTAACAGCAAATTAAACTCTTGCTCTGAATATTAAAGATACATATTTCTGAATTTTTTCTTGAACTAGAACAATTGATTTTATGCAATTTTATCATTGTTCAGAGGAAAAATGGTCTTTGTTTTCTAAATCATTAGCAGCGCAGAAGCACTAGGCTTGTTAGGATGTTCTGCAATATGATGGAGAAAACGATGTCTGAGACCAGTTACTCTCATTGAGGGTAATCTAATAATTCCTTGGGGTACATCCTGTGTTTTGATAGGGCCAACCTGCCTTGCACACTGCAGATTTCATGCACATTAGAGCCCAGATGTCCCTAAGTACTTGGTGTAATATAAATGGCTCCTGTCACATTTAGCAAATCAGGGGTGGGTGAGGTAAAGCACTGCTCTTAAGTATTGTAGTCTGAGCTTGACTAAATTTACCATGAATGAGAAATATATCTTTCTCCATTCTGCTCTTCTGAGGTGCATGTCATATTCTTGACTTTCAGTAAACTATGTATATGTAGATCAAAGAGTTAGCACTCACTCCAGCTGTGAGCAGGAGTTAAACAGCTGTTGTAATTATGCATTGGACAACATAGAGGATCAGGGACACATGAGCTTTCTGGAAAGTCAGGGCAGAAGTTTAGGCACCTTTGGGGGACAGGTTGATTTCCAATAAATGTTGATGAAGAAGCACCCACAAGCTAAAACAAACAAAATACCTCTATCATGACCACTGGCATTTCATGGTTAGACCCTCAAGAAGTCAGAAGGAGTGAACCTGAGAGATAAAAGAAACTCCTTACAAGGTGATCTAACAATAAGGCAGAAATTATTTCAGTTTAATGTGTTGACAGCAGTGCCAGCTACGAATGTTCACATGCTTCCTTTCCCTGTGGAGACTGTGCTGTGAACTCAATCAGATGACTGCTCTAGATAGGAAATTCACTGCCAACGCCAAATGTTTGTTTTTTAAGTTGGCCAAGTTCCCTGATACAGTTCACAGTATGGTCCTGCAAATAATTGATCTGGCACGAAGAAAGGGAAGCTGTGCTGAGGGATCAAGGTGGGCAAGCAGCAGTACAGAGATACAGGTACTTACTATTTTCATTGCCAGCAGCTTTGATTCACAAAATCATGGTCTCAACAGGAGATAGAGGCTTGCTGCAGCCCAGCAGTGAGAGAGTGGTAGAGTCTTTGCTGCCAGATGTTCCTGTTCTATACAAAGTAGATAACTTTAGTCTCAAATCCCACACTTCTCATGCAACCATTCATTCTTGATCACAGTTCTTTTAAGAGCATAAGTTATTTTATCTCAAAGTAACCTAAGCAAGGGGTGATGGAGAAGGGAGAGAGGGTAATGGAGTTTCTGAGACATTTTAGTTACAGAAAACAACCTTGTGGCAAACTGCTATTTTTAGTTAAACAACTAATGATGAATCAAAATGCTTCTTCAAACCTAATTAACCAACAATAATTACCATAGCAACCAGTTCTTTATGTGGCAAATGCTGAAAACACTCTTAAAGAAGCACAACAGCTTTACTTTCCCAGTTTTCCCAAAACAGACAAGATCTACTCTAATCCATTGTTGAAGGCAAGCCTAAATTAGAAAGCAAAATAGGAGAAGAATTCCATAATTTCCTACAGGCTCATTTCAGGAATT